>NC_057804.1:423233156-423240798 GCF_018294505.1 Triticum aestivum
GTCCGGGTGCCCGGGGGTGTCGGATTTGGGCGGAAATTCGTGGGAAGATGCAAGAAATTGGTGAATTTTGCGGAGGGAAAGGTGGAGATGGATGGGGGAATGCTAGATCCACTTGAAACCAAGCAAATCCATGGATCAAATCCAACAAAATTTCATCAAACCAACAAATCACAAAAAAATTTGGGGCTATTTTTGGTGGGGAATTTTCAAAATTGGGGAAGAACACACAAAATTAGGCTAGAAAACAAGATGGGGGGCTCCAATTTCATGAGAAACCATGGCTCATGATACCAAGATGTTGTAGGGTGGAACCCTAAGTGAAGATCTTTCACGAATTGGAGGGGGAATCCCCAAGAACAAGATGAACGCAAGAGATAAAACAAGATGAACACTCAAGAACAAGTCCAATCACACATCCACTAGACCAACAAACACACAAGACCCACAAGGTACATGAACAATCAAAGGGAAACAAGATACATGGTAGAGTTCATCCCAATCCTATGAGGAGAGAGGTCTTGACGATCCTATGATGGGGATCCTTCTCCAAGAGGAGGGCTTGGCATCCACAAGAGGATCTTCTCCCTTAGGAGGTCATGATCACCATGAGGAGGAAGATGAGCAAAGCTCTCTCTTTGTCTATCAAATACTTTGCTATCCCACAAATGACCTAGGAGATGCCCTTATATAGTTTAGGGATGGAACAAGTTGAGAGAGGGGGTTACAAAGGCCAAATACACGCGGCTGGACTAGAGGGATCCGGGCACCCGGGCAACATGGGCCGGGCACCCGGCCTCCTCAGGGCAGCTGGAGGGGCGACCGAGCACCCAGGGGCCCAAGGCCCGAGCACCCGGGGGTGCGCTGGAGGCCAGCAGGGGAGTGACCGGGCACCCGGGGCCTCAAGCCCGGGCACCCGGGGCAGCGCCCAGCGGCTGGAGGTGCGGGGGGCGGGCACACGGCCGGCCAAGGCCCGGGCACCCGAGGCGGGCACGGGCCTCGCCCAGGTAGTAGCTGGGCACCCGGGGGCCAAGTGGCCGGGCACCCGGTGTCGGTGTCAAAACTGGCGGATCTCGGGTAGGGGGTCCCGATCTGTGCATCTTAGGCTGATGGTAACAGGAAGCAAGGGACACAATGTTTACCCAGGTTCGGCCCTCTCGATGGAGGTAAAACCCTACTTCCTGCTTGATTAATATTGACGATATGAGTAGTACAAGAGTAGATCTACCACAAGATCGTAGAGGCTAAACCCTAGAAGCTAGCCTATGATGATTATGATTGTAATTGTGACCGGCCTTCTAAGGACCAACCTCTCTGGTTTATATAGACACTGGAGAGGGCTAGGGTTTACATGGAGTCGGTTACAAGGAAGGAAACACAATATCCGGATCACCAAGCTTGTCTTCCATGCAAAGGAGAGTCCCATCTGGACACGGAACGGAGTCTTGAGTCTTGTATCTTCACGCTTCAATAGTCCGGACGATGTATATAGTCCGGCTGTCCGGATACCCCCGAATCCAGGACTCCCTCACCCGGGGCAGCCAGGGACGCTGCCAGCCGGCACCTGGGAGACCGGGCACCCGGGGTTGCAGGTGGCCGGGCACCCGGGGTAGTCCGGGACCTCCGCCTCTTCATGCTCCACGTGATCTTCTTCCATCCCTTCCTTCTCCATGGTCGCTTGTATCTCCGTCCTAGCATCTTCATGATCAACACCTTGACACCTAATCATGCATGGTACTTCTGTTTGAGGTAGGACCCAATTCTCGTGTGAAATAGAATGGAACTCGAAGAGGAAAGAAGTGACCTCGTTCTCGATGTTGCGTGCATGTGCTCTTGTCATCGGTCCTCGAGGTGCTTGAAGAGTTGTAGTAGAATCCATGGGGATGAGCGAGGGATGCTCCGCATCAACCACCTTCTTTTTCCGTCTTAGTTCGCTCAGTTGCGCAGACTCTGTCTTGCGGAGACCGGTCTTTGCCGGGGGTTCTGTCTTGCTGGCATCGGCCCCCGCCAGCCCCAGCTCTCCATCTGACGGCGTCGCCGCTGCTGTTGCTTCTTCCTCAACTTCTCGAGTGCTACTAGCGTGGCACTAACCACTTGATTCATTGCTGCTAAATATAGCAGTAACGACTCTTGTGGTTTGGGCGCGACTAGTATGGGCATAGAGGAGAGGTACCTCTTCAAATATTGCAGCGCTGCCTCCGCCTTTGGAGTCCATTTCATTGGACCCGCCTTTTTCAAAATCTTGAAAAAGAGGAGGGCGCGCTCAGCAGATTTGGAGATGAACCTACTCAGGGCGGCAACGCAGCCGGCGAGCCTACGGACATCCTTGACCTATTTCGGCGCCTCAATCTGCTCAATTACTTTGATCTTGTCAGGATTCACTTTGATTCCGTGTTGAGACACGAAGAACCCAAGAAGTTTGCCGGATGGGACGCCGAACACACACTTTTCTGGATTGAGCTTGAGGTTGATCTTGCGCAAATTTGCAAAGGTTTCCTCCAGATCCTGCACGAGCATGGCTTTGTCCTTGGTTTTGACTACTATATCATCCATACAAGCTTCCATATTTCTATGTATCTGGGGCTCAAAACCAATTTGTACTGCTTGGGCGAATGTTGAACTGGCGCTCTTCAACCCAAAAGGCATTCATACGAAACAGTACGTACCACATGTGGTGATGAGCGTGGTCTTTTCTTCATCTTCCTTCTTCATGAAGATCTGATGGTATCCTGAGTAGGCATCAAGGAACGACAGCAGGTCGCACCCGGCAGTGGAGTCTACTATCTGGTCAATGTGTGGCAACGGGAGAGGATCCTTTGGACATGCTTTATTGATGTCAGTATAGTCGATACACAGCCTCCACTTCCCATTCGCCTTATGCACTACCACTGGATTGGCCAACCATGTCGGGTGGAGTACTCCCTTGACCAAACCTGCTGCTTCCAACTTCCTGATCTCCTTGATGATGAACTCTTGTCGGTCCAAAGCTTGCTTTTTTGACCTTCTGCTTGACGGGTTGTGCATGGGGACAGACATCAAGGTGGTGCTCAATCACCTCCCTGGGAACGCCAGGGATGTCAGATGCTTGCCACGCAAACCAATTGACATTCGCCCGCAGGAAGGCGACAAGCGCGCTTTCCTATTTGCTGTCAAGGGTGGAGCTTATGGTAAAAGCTCCACCCGTGCCATCTTCCCTCACGGATACCTTCTTGGTTTCTTGTGGGGCTGCCTTAGAATTCTTGCTCTTGCCGGTAGAGCTCTCTGGCACGTCCTCAGCAAGAACACACCACTCAGAAGAGGCGCGTTTGTTGGAGTGAGTGCAGGAGCCCTTGCCGGAGCCAGGAGCCTTGCCGGCGGCTGAGGCCTTTCCTTTCTTCTTCTCGGCGGCGGATGCTGCAACTGCCTCTCGGTAGAGTTGATCGGCGCAGATGAGTGCATCCTTCTTGTCGCAGCTAACGGCGATGACACTCATCGGCCGGGCATCTTCAGCTTGTTTTGTACACGTAGTGTGACGCTGCCATGAACTTGGCTAGCGCTGGACGGCCAAGGATCCCGTTATACGGCAACGGGATCTCGGCAACATCGAAAACAATCCTCTATGTCCTGTAGTTTAGGTCGCCACCAAACGTAACCGGTAGCGTGACCTTTCCCTTGGGTTGACTCCTCCCCGGATCGATCCCTTGGAACGTACCAGTTTCCTCGAGATCTCCATCAGGGATCTGTAGCCTCCTGATCACGCCGGGCGAGATCAAGTTCAGACCGGCCCCACCATCAACTAACATCTTCGTCACCTTGAGGTTGCGTATCATTGGTGGGACCAACAACGGCAAACACCCGACCGCGGTTGTGCGATCAGGGTGATCCTCGGCGTCGAAGATGATAGGCGTGTGGGACCACTTTAGTGGCCTCTGGGCGTCGACCATCGGTTCCGTCGCACTAATCTCATGCGCCCACTGTTTAAGTTGGTGGTGGGAGGAATGCAACGAGGCACCTCCGTCAACACACATGACCTCTGTCGCCTTCTAAAACTCATGCTCGGTGGACTTATCATCATCATGATCGTCATCCTCCTATTTCTTGTTGAGGCCCCGGGCAGGCCTCTCTTGTTGCTTCTCATTGTCGCCACAACCTCCTCGGCCACCGCGCTTCTTACCAGATCCTTCAATGCCACCTTGGACCTTCTCTTTGTCTCGTGTCTCGTACTCAGCCCTTTGCTTCTCCATCAGCAGCTCAACTTGGCGGCAATTTTGGAGGTCGTGGCCCTTGGTACGGTGAATCTTGCAGTACTGCTTGTCGGAGCCCATTGACTTGTCGGCAGCCGCTAAGGCCTGGCAGGCGTTGCACCCGACAATCTCCTTGCCGAGGTCGTCAACCTTGGCCTTCTTAGCGGTGCTGAGGTCACCGGATTCCTCGACGGCAAGCACGGTCTTGCCCTTGCGCTTCTTGTTGCGTCGTTGGCCCTTCTTTGCCGGGGCAATGACATCTTCATCTTCGGAGTCACTTCCCACGTCGGCATCCTCGCCGAGGTACTTTCTCCCTTCCTCAGCTCAAGCACATCTGTCAGCCAGAACATACAGTTCGGCAACATCCACAACCTTGTTCATCGCCAGCTCCACATGCATCTTGCGGTCACACGCGTTCTGATGGAATGCACTGATGACAGCGGCGGGATGAACATCGGGGATGTTGTACTACACATGGCTGAATCTTTGTATGTATTTGCGCAAGCACTCGCCGTCCTTCTGAGGGATCACATGCAGATCGCTTGCCTAGCCAGGATCTATGTGGCCGCCGGTAAAGGCACTGAGGGAGTCCTGGATTAAGGGGTCCTCAGACTGCCGGACTATATACTTTGGCCGGATTGTTGGGCTATGAAGATAGAAGATAGAAGACTTCGCCCTGTGTCCGTATGGGACTCTCCTTGGTGTGGAAGGCAAGATTGGCGATTCAGATATGTAGATTCCGTTCTCTGGAACCGACTTTGTACAACCCTAGCCCCCCAGTGTCTATATAAACCAGAGGGTTTAGACTTCTAGGGTTTAGTCACAACAATCATAACCTCATAGGCTAGACTTCTAGGGTTTAGCCATTACAATCTCGTGGTAGATCAACTCTTGTTACTCATATTCATCAATATCAATCAAGCAGGAAGTAGGGTATTACCTCCATAGAGAGGGCCCGAATCTGGGTAAACATTGTGTCCCCATCCTCTTGTTACCATTAGCCTTAGACGCACAGTTCGGGACCCCCTACCCGAGATCCGCTGGTTTTGACACCGACATTGGTGCTTTCATTGAGAGTTCCGCCGCGTCGTCATCAGAAGGCTTGATGGCTCCATCAATCATCTATAACAACGCAGTCCAGGGTGAGATCTTTATCCCCGGACAGATCTTTGTATTCGGCGGCTTCGCACTGCGGGCCAACTTGCTTGGCCATCTAGAGCAGATCAATAGCTACGCCCCTGGCCACCAGGTCAGATTTGGAAGCCTGAATTTAGTGGCCGATATCCATGGAGACTTGATCTTCGACAGATTCGAGCCCATGACGGTTGTCCCTGGCCACCATGATGAACATGACTTAGATCTGTCATATGGCCTCGCGCAGGAGATAGCGCCTGTGACCGCCCTGGCCCCAGAGCCGGAGCAGGATGCGTTGTCTAAAGACGGGAAGCTTAACCCCGCCACGGAGGCTGCAGACTCAGCGGTGATCGAGCTGCACACAGACCCAACATTGGGCTGGCCTTGTGTCACCGGAACCTCGGACTCGTCTCCGGCCATGGGTTCCGGACCACGTGCATCCGCGTCCATCGAACCTAATTGGGCGCCGATCTTGGAGTTCAGCTCCGCGGACATCTTCCAGCACTCACCTTTTGGCAACGTGTTAAATTCATTAAAATCCCTCTCCTTGTCGGGGGACTCTCGGCCGAACTATGTCCGGCTCGAATGGGAAGCAGACGATGAAGGACTTCGTTTCCCACACACCACCCACTTTATAGCCACTGTCGACGACTTAACCGACATGCTTGATTACGACTCCGAAGACATTGACGGTATGGACGACGATGCCGAAGAGGAGCAGGAACCACCGCCTACAGGGTGTTGGACAGCCACCTCCTCGTACGACATATACATGGTGGATACACCCAAAGAAAACAACGGCGACAATGAAAATCCGGTCGAGGATAAACCTCTTGAGATACAGCCAAAGTGCCGACGTCAGCGGCGCCGCTCTAAGCCACACCATAGTAAAAACATCAACCCCGCCACAGAAGAAGACAACACATCGGACGGTACCGAAAACAATGATGACCCCGTTGAGCAAACCTCTGAGCAGGAGGAGTGGGAGGATGGGCGAGTCAGCCCTAGCGAACAGGCCATGAATGAAGACTCGGAGTATAGCAACTACCTTCTGCTCTCCGAGGACGAGATGAGCCTTGGTGACGAAGATTTTATCGTGCATGAGGAGCCCGCTGAACAGGAACGCTTTAAGCGTCGGCTAATTACCACTGCAAGGAGCCTGAAAAAGAAGCAACAACAGCTTCAAGCTGATCAAGATCTGCTGAATGAAAGATGGACTCATGTCCTGGCAGCCGAGGAATATGGCCTCGAGTGCCCAACCAAAAGCTACCTGAAGCGCAAACTGTTACCACAGTTCGATGACGAGGCGTTGGAGCCCATCCTACCATGGTACAATGTGGCTGACCAACCGCCACGTGGCCGGGACAAAGTGGCACCTCAAGCTGAACACCAACCCGCACTACCTCACCGAACAAACAGAAATACAAGAGCTCGGGGATATACACACACTACAAAAAAAAGACACATCCGTGACATTTTGGGCTGAACGAATTTTTTTCTGTCATACATATGACACTTCTATGACGATAATTGTGACAAAACCCGGTATTATCATAGATGTGGTGGGCTCCTATTTCTATGACAAAAAATCATGACAAAAAATGGGCTTTTCGTCTTGGGCGTGCCGGAGACGCAGCTGCATGACATTCTTTGGGCCATCCATGACGAAAAAAACCATGGTAGAAGCGAGGGGGAGGAAAATTTCGGGGAGTTGCCGGTTATGGTGGTAGGTCGGGGGCCGAGCGATGCGCATTTCTCTCGTACACGTACGCGCGTGTGTGCAAGGCGTTGGCTCTAACTGAACCCGAGCGAGGTGTTGGGCTCTAACCGAACCCAAGCAATTGCACTACAGGCTACGCATTACTGAACCCGAACGATCGATCGATGGCTGTTAACTGAACCCGATCGAGCGATTCCTTCGCTACTTCTGCTAACTGAAGCCGATCAATGCTACCTCTGGGATGAACATTGAACGTTGCGGGGGGGGGGGTTGGATGAACAGTGAGCAGTGGCGTTGCCTCTCGATGAACATGACCCCGTGGTGTGGTGGAGGGCTGGATGAACAGTAGACGGTGGAGGGGTGCCCGTGGAGGGGTGGTTGAACAGGACCCCGTGGTGTGGAGGGCTAGATGAACAATAGACGGTGGAGGGGTGGTTGAACAGTAGCCGGTGGAGTAGCGCGCGGTGGAGGCTAGATGAACAGGAGCCCATGGAGGCTGGAGGAGGTCGACGGTGGAGATGAACAGTATCCCGTGAAGTCCCGTTTTGCGGTACGCCACACCCCTCCC
>NC_057804.1:423241069-423279424 GCF_018294505.1 Triticum aestivum
GATGAACAGGACCCCCGTTTCGACCGTAGCGCTCCAACACAAGTCCGTTTCGTCCGTTTTGTGGTACACCACACCCCTCCCGATCAACAGGACCCCTGTTTCGACCGTAGGAGGTCTGTTTCGTCCGTTTTGCGGTACGCCACACCCCTCCCGATCAACAGGACCCCCGTTTCGACCGTAGGAGGTCTGTTTCCTCCGTTTTGCGGTACGCCACACCCCTCCCGATTAACAGGACCCTGTTCCGAACGTAGGAGGTCTGTTTCCTCCGTTGTGCGATACCCCAGGCCTCGTTTCCATCGCCTGTTCCGTCCAAGCCCTCCCGATGAACACGATCACGCATTCCATTCCGACCCAGTCGGTTGGCTCCCCATGAACACGACGACGACGTTGTTTCTCCGTTCCGACCCAGCCATGTATGTATGCGCGAGTAGGCATTCGAGACCCCGCCTGTATGTACACATACGTGGCCGTATTTTCTTTCTTGCACCCTGGCCGTTGTACGTACGTGTACATGCTACGTGCGCGCCTCTACTACGACACGTGCGCGCCTCTACTACGACACGTGCACGCCTCTACATCGACCAGTATGTACGTACACATTCGCGACCAGGATGACAACGCTACGTACGCTTCGACCAGGTGGGTCCCGACTGTCAGGCACTTCCTTGCCTGCGAAGATGTAGCTGGTGGGTCCTAGAAGTCAGGGGGCGAATCGTTTTTTTTGCCCGGACGCACTTCCTTGCGTGTGAAGGTGTAGCTGCTGGGTCCCAGTAGTCAGGGGGGCGAATCATTTTTTTTTGCCCGGAGGCACTTCCTTGCGTGGGAAGGTGTAGCTGGTGGGTCCCAACAGTCAGGGGGCGAATCGTTTTTTTTGGACGCACTTCCTTGCATGCGAAGATGTAGCTGGTGGGTCCCATCAGTCAGGGGGTGAATCGTTTTTTTCGGACGCACTTCCTTGCATGCGAAGATGTAGCTCATGGGTCCCAGCAGTCAGGGGGCGAATCATTTTTTCGCGAAATACGGTGGCCCGTCCGGTGGGTCCCTGCTGTCAGGTGGAGGAATAATTATTTTGCTCGTAATAAGGAGGCACTTCCTTGCGGCTGCCGTGGACCCAGCTGTCAGCCTCTCCACATACAGTCCACGTCCGATGGAAGTCGTTCCTTGACCACATTGACCACGCAGCACCGTGAGCACCACGGCGGTGGACGACGGCGAGGCCTAGGAAGGGGATGATGCGGAGCCGGGGAAGACGCGACAGTGGATGCACACGCGGAGAGGAGTACGAGAGTTCACTGGTTCGGCTGCGCTGCCATCACCACAGAATAGCAGGGGGTGTGGGTGAGTGGAGGGATGGCCTGGCCAGCGGTGGGAGTAGTAGGGGGCGGTGAGGCCTCCGCGGCAGCACAGCCGGCCACGGGAGGCAGGAGCAGGCGGCACGACCGGCGCTGCTTTGGGCGGCTGGAGCAAGAAGACCAGAGGTTGAAGAAGCACGACGACCGTTGGATGGACATCGTACGGTCACTGCAGCTAGAATCATTTATATTGACTAAGTTGACAAAGCCCTTGGTACGTCAACTTAGTAGGCCCACATGTCAGCTTCCAAAATGGTGCGCCCTTGATGTCAGGGGGAGGAATCATTTTTTGGGCGGGTGAAGCTAGAATATCCGATATTGAAGAAGAAGCACGGCATCCGTTGGATGGACATCCAACGGCCACTGCTGCTAGAACCATGTGTTGACTATAAGTTGACAAAGCCTTGCATACGTGTCAACTCTGTTCTTTTAGGGGACACATCAACTTAGTAAGGCCAGAAGTGTGTGGCAGAGAACTTATAGCCCATTTGAGATTTGTAAGAATGTGTAGCCCATTTTTGAATTCTAATGGAATTTACTACAGCCCATTTACAGTTTGTTAAAAGTACAACCCATTTCAACCAACCGCTCAAAACAGAATTCAATAAAATTACCCACATTTTGATGGGATCCAAATATTTTTATCCCGAAATTTCTAGTCAAATACAATTTCAATATAAATTTATATTACGTAAAAATCCAACGAAACATTGCGCTCGCAACAATTAATGAAATTAAAATTTACAATATCCAAAAATAATATTTTATAAAGTAATCACTATTTGGTGCATTTTTTATAGTTACTACCCAGTTTTTATAATTACATCCCATTTATTATTTCTTAAAGCCCATTTTCTTGTTAAGCCTAATGCATCCCTCCTAGGAAAGATTTGTAGCCCAGCGGGGTGGAGAATAACAACTTGACCTTGCCTGTGTATTCCTTAAAAAAGTATAGCTGGGCTAGCCATTTTTATCTTGAAAAAAATTAATATCTGGGCTGGATATCTGGCCTGGGCTAGACGGGCCACAACCCGCCCAGTTACTACCTGCAGCGATGTTTTCGTTGTTGTTCAGAGGAGATAAATTAATATCTAGTCTAAACATCAAAAAACTCTGCAGTGCTCACACCTCAAAAACACAAATACTGCTCGAGCTGCTTGGTCCCAGCTGTCGGCCGCTTCTTGTGCAATTCTCTCGTTTATTGACTACTCCCTACTTTCCGGTTTATAATGCTCAATTCAAAAATCTCACCAATCAAGGTAGATGGCGAGTGGTGGAATACTTTTTGTAGTTTTGCAAAAGCACCTAATTAATGCTCTTGTTATCCTCAAAAAATAATGTTTATCAATGCATTAATTGCAATGCATGCATGCATAAAGTACATGCATTGGTCAATTTTCTCTTAATACTTGCATGCAATGATTTAGTGCACCTTGGAATCTGAACATGTGATGGAAAACAACCAAATTGAGCCTTATAAAATGGAAAAACTAAAATTTTGAGATAAGCCCTATAAACCGAAAAGGAGGGAGTACATAGGTTGACAATGGTGTGGGACCGTGATGTCAGGAAACCAGGAGGAAGCAAAATAAATTTTATATATATATATATATATATATATAATAAGGAGGCACTTGCGTACGTGAGGCTATGGACCTGGTGGGTCCCCATTGTCATCCTCTCCAAGTAAAGTCATCTCCTCGCCCGCGCGCGCTTTCCGCCCAAAACAGTCAGCGCCGCCCGCCCCGCTTCCGGGTGAAGGCGATTGCTCCGCCTTCAAACGACACAAGTGCCATCCGTCCATCCATCTGCCGCACACATTAATGATACGTCGTTGCCGAGGCAGCTACTCCAGCGCCACACGTCCGTCCCTACGCCCGCCCACCATTGCGACATAAACTGCTGCGCCGGCCATAGCCGCAGTCATCCGCTCCCTTTCTCCTATCCACACCACTACTGCCCACCATGGCTTCCTCGCGCTCCAGCGCTCTTCGGGACGGGCGGACGACGGACCACAAGGAGATGGCAGCCATTGCTGCCGACCGGGCAGGCAACCGGAGGACAATGACGTCCCAATGGAGAACATGGTAGCCGACGATCCGGCGCCAACCCCCTCCTCCGCGCCATCCTCGCCGGTGCATTGCACCATGACCATCGGCGAGGCCCGTGCCCAATATATGGTCAGGGTGAGGCAGATGCGTGAGGAGCAGTTCCGGGAGTCATAGGCCGACGCCGCCTACAACCACCATCCCCTCCAGAAGCACCTACAGGCGGAGAAGCAGATCACCGTAGAGTGGGCGGAGCAGGAGGCGCTGCTCGACTCGTATCGCTCTGCCCGCAAGGGCCGCCTCGAGCGCTGGAGGTACCGCATGCGGGTGGCGGAGGCTACGGCCGCCTACAAAGAGGCTAGCAAAGAGGGCGATGAAGCGGGTGAGGCGCTGTTTGGCGAGACCGAGGATGAGGCAGAGGACAATGCCAGCTCCGACGAGTCCCTGCTCCGCTGGCGTCGACGAGGCCCTGCTCCGCCGAGGCCCCGCGGCGCCAACAACGAGGCAGAGGACACCGCCGGCTCCGCCGAGGCCCCGCGGCGCCAACAACGAGGCAGAGGACACCGCCGGCTCCGCTAAGGCCCCGCCCCACCAACAACGAGGCAGGGGACATCGCCGGCTCAGCCGAGGCCCCACCCTGCCGGCAATGTGGGGGAGGATTTCCATCGCTCCGCTGAGGCGCCGCCCGCCGGCAACGAGACAGAGGACATCGCCGGCTCCGCCGAGGCCCCGCCCTGCTGCCAATGAGGCCCCGCCACACAGAAAACGAGGAATAGTAGAACACGTGATTTGGACCAGATCATGACCAAGGCATCCAAGAGTGAGGTTAATGCTAGCACAAATGCTGAACCATTAGAGCGTCAAAAGGAAGACAAGGGCAAAACCATTATCTTAGTTGGGAAGCTTCCGGTGCCTATTTTGGGAGAAATGACACATCAGATTTCCAGCAGCAACTTCCCACCTAAACCTAATTAATTCTGGAGGTCTCTAGCACTTTATAGAGGCTGGAAAAGATGGTCTTAGAAGTCAGCTTTCATTCAAAAAAACGGTGCATCATTTGAGGTCTTGAGTCAAAAGTTGTGCAAGTTTCCATGCAAGCTGTCCAGGAATTTATTACAGCGCGAGGCTCAACAAGTTTGCTCTTGCTACAGCTTGGGGCTCACGAACTTACCCTTCTTTTTGAGTTGTTTTCACACCTAACTAGTGGGTGCTTCTAGTATAAATACTCCCTAGTTGTTCCATGTGGGGGGGGGGATGAGATTTCTGAGTTTATGCTTGCAGACAGCCGGTGAGGTTGTGTTTGTGCTGTGAGCACTAGTATCGTTGAGTGTTACCTCGTGTGTGTGGATTGGAGGGCATGTCCTTAATTCATACAGGATCCTTGTGGTTCCCTCTTGTGATTCTTCATAGGTTCACAAGCTTCATGGTTTGGGCTGCATTCTTGTAAGCCCAACTAGTTATCCGCTGCAATTTATCTGAGAGTGTTTCCTCTTGTTCTTGCCACTTGAGAGAAACAAAGTTTGTTGAGACAAGTATCGAGTGGCCTGTCCTCAATTCATATAGGATCCTTGTGAGTTCTTTAGCACCGTCAAAGATCGTTTCCGAGGTGTCCCGCATCAACACAGTAGGTCGCCACTGCTCGGGTACAAGTAAGGCCACCGCTGCTACCCTCCGGTTGAAGCCAAGCTAGGCGGGTTGACCATTGACGACCGGTTAGCTTCTTGGCGGCGACGGGAGTCGGAGAGCTGTGCTGGAGAAGAACGCTGCTTCTAGTTAACTGCTGGTGCAGTTGGTTGACTGACACGTGGGCCCAATAGGCCACATGTCAGTTACGCAACTGCACTTGCAGTTAAGTCACTGAAGCTTCTGTTCGACTCAGCGGGACACAGGTGGGTAGCTTTGGTTAATTAATTATACCTCCAGCGCACCCCTTTTTAGTTGAAGAATGTATGAAATGTAATGAAATCCGGCATGTTTATATGAAATCCGACCGTGTATGAATGAATTTATTTCGATTAGTTCGAATTCCTGTATCACTGGCATTGGATGAACATGCAAAACAATACGTACTACTCCCTCCTTTCCGGTTTATAGGGCTCAAATCTGAAATCTCATCAACCAAGGCATTTTGTGAGTGGAGGAATGTATCTCGTACTTTACAAAACTACTCAAATTAAAATCATGCATTAATTTAGATTAGTTGCAGTGCATGCATGCTTGGCACTACATGAGTTGGAATATTACATGCATTGGTGTGTTCCTTTTTAATTCTTGCATGCAAAGATTTAACGCGCCTCGAAAACTAAAAATAACATGGAGATGAGCCCTTTAAATTGGAAAAACAACAAAGTTGAAATAAGCCCTATAAACCGGAAAGGAGGGAGTAGCATTATTCCCAGGGTGATCGCCTTGTTTGCAGCAGTTTCACATGTACTCTCTCCGGTCCTTTCTAGTCTGCATACAAGTTTTGTCTGCAGTCAAAGTATCTCTACTTTGACCAATCTTATACAAAAAAGTATGCACTTTCACCATGTGCAAAGTAAAAAGGAACAGAAGGAGTACAAAGAGTTTGAGCAGCTTTTTAGTGTTTCTGTACATTGCAATCAAACACACAGTCCTGGCAATTCATAGAGAACATTCAAAACAATCGATGATTATGCATCTCAGCGACTCACATGTCAGAGGCAATATTTACTTCACAACTAAAGAATAAAGAAAAAGTTGATCGACGCTGTTGATAGCAAAGGGTGTCCCATTCGAAAATATCAAACGCATGTCTTGCTAAAATCAATGAGCAAAATTTGACAAGGTTGTCCCATTCCAAAATATCAAATGCCTACGATTGTGGAATGGGAAGGGTTTGCCATCAGCTCGGACATTGACATGGCACCTCGTGCTAAATAAACCAGATGTTCTTTTTGTGCAGTTCCACCAAAATCAACCAAGTTCGCACGTAGCTTATATGACTTCTCCCTTATATGTTGCAACACCTTGAACTTATCGGCACCTCCTTTCTTGTGGTGGAAATGAATGATTCGATGTATTCATGAACATTTTGTGCAGTTCCCATTGAAATCAAGCTGAGCACCCCTGTTTGCACAAATACAAAAAAGTGATTAGTATAAAGCAAACTGTACTATGAATTGACAGTTTCAACAGGCACATACATGGTCCATGTAGAGCACACTTTTAGATAATGGAACTCACCAGAAAGAATCCTAGAACAACATCGTACTCGCGCATGACAACAAAAAATGGAGATTTGTCAGTCCTTCTGAGATGAAGTTAGTTTGGTCTTGTGGGGAGTAATGTAACCATCCTTCAACTGCTCCTTCTGATGAGAAGATATACAGGGCTTCTTCATCCTGACATAATTGGAACTAGTCACTTCACGTACTCCATATTCTTCTTCAGAGGAATATGATCCTGTTGTGCAAAGACAAGAGGACCACTAAATGCTAGCATCCCTGTTTGCTCGAAAAAAGGAAAGGAAATATTTAAAACATCACAGATGAAGCACCTCTCAAGGACAATACCACTTTTTCATGACAGTATCTAAACAGTAGCACAACACCAATAGAGATGACAAAGCTCAATCATATGGATGAAATCAGTGGGCTAGTACCAACCTTTGTCAGGAGGCTTATTATGTAGAGCATACAGATGAAGCACTTCCCCGGAACCATCTGTTGCTATCTACGGTGGTGGCCATGCTTACTATATACTCCTCTATTAGTTTAATGTTTCCAACATCTTCTTGTGCAGTTCCACTAAAATATATGGTATCTTCAAAGAAGATCCCTGTTTGCAAAAGTAGAGATAATTATGTATTACATTAAGAGTGGCATCAAATCAGTGGCAAAACAATTGCTCGTTCCAGCCATAGCAATGAATTAAGATGCAAAACTATATCATTACTTGTGTCATCACAGTTCCAGTGCTTCATTACAGCACCGGGAGTTGATTTTTGTTTTTCTTCCACTTGTTCTTCCCCTTCATCACTTGGTTCAATAACAGACAAGCTTCGCCTTCAATGTAAGATTTGGCATGTCAATTAGGGAGCACAAGTATAGTACTAAACTTAATTTTCTGATGAAAGTGGCAAAATAGAGGCCAGCAGTTGTGAAATATCCTTATCTTACCTCAATGGGATATTACGGTGCACATACAGATTGGATGTCTTGTCTCCATTTGTGCAGTTCACTAAAATCAAGCAACATTATCGTACAAGTAGCACAACATATGAAAGCACACTGCAGAATCATGTGAAAGAAGGCTAGTACTAACCTCTCATGATGCGGAATTCAAACAACTCACAAGAAGAAGATCTAAACCAAATTCACCTTAACGGATAGGAAGTAAGATCTCCTCTTGTGCAGTTCCACTAAGTTCAAGCAATCAAGCAACGTTGTCAGTGTGACATTTTGGTTGAACTGCACAAAACACTCTTAAAACAAAAGTGTTTTGTGCAGTGCAACAAAAGGTCACAATGGCAACGAGGTGAAGTAGATAACCCTGTTTGCACAGAGGTGCAAAGGAAACAATTAGTGGTCAATAACAGTGGATGACACAGAAGCCAACAAAAAGAAGCATCTACCTTATCTAAATGGGAAAGAAAGCAAGACAATAGCATTTCTCAAACAGTGGCATTGATTAATATTAACATAGAGATTATATTAACAATAAAATTTGTTAAACATGTAATTTTCTTTTAATTGTGGCATTGCATCAATTTTCCAGCGGCATTATTAGAGGGTGTTTGTTTATAGGGACATTTTGGTGTAGGGACTAAAAAACTCCGTGTCAGTCCCATCTAAACCAAACAAGAGGGACTTTTAGGGACTAAAAGTGGGCATTTGGGACTAAAGAAAGAAGACCCCGAGGGAGTCTTTTTGGGACTTTTTCCAACAGTTGCCCCTGCCACGCATCGCACCTTGTTTCTATTAGTTCATTACTAGGGGTAACATGGTCTTTTAGCATGTCATTTAATAACCTCTAGTCCATGTTTAGTCCCTGGAACCAAGCAGGTAGGGACTAGGGAGTTTTTAACCAAATAGGTCCTTAGGTTAACAACAGCTAATGAGTTGCACGAGACAGTGGACGCACCAGCACCATGTGCATCTACCGATGTATTGTGGTCATGCACAGTCTGTTGCAACAAAGAACAAACAACCAAGGAGCATATTTGTGTTGGTCCCAGTTTTGTTATCTTTAGACACATTTCCCTATGTGAGCGCAACAAACCTAGTCCTACTCAAACTCTATAGCCTTGTCCCTTCCTTTCCTTTTTGAACTAGTACTTTCGCCCCTTCCTTTCCTCTTTGAACCACGTCCTAGATTTCTGCGATAAAACTTTCCCCACTACTTTCCCCCATTCCTTTCCTCTTTGAACCACGTCCTAGATTCATGCTATACAACTTTCCCCCTTCATTTCCTCTTTGAACCACGTCCTAGATTCATGCTATATACAACTTTTCCCACTCCTTTCCTCTTTGAACCACGTCCTAGATTCATGGTATACATGCAGCTAGAGCAATGCATGTGGAGTAAGTAAATTATACCTTAAGGTTCTCGGGGCGTGGTTTGGTGGGCGACAGGACGGCGGCGAAGAAGAAGGAGTCAGAGGCCCTCCCGCGCCGCCGCTGGGTGGAAAGTGAACAGCTGCGCCGGTAGTGGATTCCCTCCCTTGCCGACGGCGACAGCGTTAAGCCTCCTTCCCTTCCTAGCGGATGGATCCTGTCGGCTCTTTGAGCAGCAGTGAGGGGAAAGAGAGGCCAATGAAGTCTTGTTTAGATCTGGAGAGGGCAAGAGAGTGTGAAGAGAGCAACTAGAAGCACTGAGGCTCCAGCGAGAGAGGGCGAGAGAGTGTGAAGAGAGCAACTACAAGCGCTGAGGCTCCAGCGTGTATATATATACTGGAGAGAGAGTGTGAAGCGTGCAAACCCTAGAAAACATTTTGACCAGTCAAAGAATCCTCCTGGCACAAATTATGCTCAAGTGTAGTTATCGAACCCGAGACCTCAAGTTTGATGAGCGAACAGGCTAACCAGCTACACAACCCTCCCGTTATGTTCAACGAGAGGAAAATAACCTTTTATACATTCCTGCATTCGTGTGACAAGCATGCCGTGTTTTTTTGTGTGTGTGGGAGTCATTGGGATTTCAATCATAATCGTGTCATGTGGCTTTGGTGGTAAGACTATCCACAGTGGTGCAGAAATAATGCAGTCACCTTACCTCTCTCCACGTAGTACGTTGGGTCCCACCAGTCAGAGGGTGAAACAAACAAATTAATAAGAAAAATTAAAAGCGCCAGCGGTGTATCTTACCTCACACATCTCGCTACTGCTCGGGAACACTGTCCAATTGATCCCTCTGTTCGCTCACGTACTATTTTAAGTGAATCATTATTATAACATGCACACAAATCTTGGGAACTTGTATTCGACTTAAGTCAGTGTGCCACCGTATCTCGTACACTTACTACTCCCTCCGTCTAGGTGTAATAAGTCACGTTAGAAGGTGCAACGGGACCAAGGTGTGTGCGTGTGCGTGTGTGTGTTTAACATCATGTGTGTGTTAGAGAGTGCGACAGATCGACCTACTCCTACAGAGAGATGGTGTGTAGTGTATGATTTTAGCCGCGAGAGTCGGTGCATCCTCTCATTTCCGGGCGTGTCCGGTAGGGACATGCGGACAGCTGCCACGCCCGCTCCTGACCATCCTGGTCCACCCAAAGCCCCTCCATCGCCCGCGCGTGCTTCCTGCCCGAAACGGTCAGCGCCGCTCCAAAGAATCGGTGCCGCATTGGCCTGGGCAGAGCGGACACGACCTCTCACTGGCGCAAGAGTGATGGTTGCTTCGTCCGTCCAACTTACTGCTGGGTCTATGTGATTTGACGGCTCATTGGTCTTTATTACTAAGGTGGTAGGACTGCTGGATGTCCCACGCTTTCGGCGAAAGGAGGTACCTATACTAGATTACAATTTTCTCCATTCTTACAACGGAGGAGTGCAAGAGCAGTGAAAACACGCAGGCTCAGTGATTACATGGCCCACCTCACACTATCACCGTGCGACACCTAACTCTTTACATAGTACTCCCTCTGTTCCTAAATATTACTAGATGAGTCCCCGCGCGTTGCCGCAGAACAGCGGTATATCTCTCTGCGCAAAATTATCGATTTCATAGAACTAAAAAGAAAACTCTATAACCGCATGACAAATGTGGTAGCCAAACTAAATAAACTCCCATCATCATTTAGATCATCCCACGTAAGGAAAAAAGATCAGCCAACTCCTACTGCATAATGGGATTATATTTTTCTTTTTGAGATGTTAATGGGACTTAAAAGCTCACTTACATGCATGCTACCGGTGCATGCTTGCATGCAGACATGTTGGTGTGATTTAAAACCCACTCACATGCATGTGCCACAGTATTTCTGCATGCTTGCATGTGGCTTAGAGAGGAGCCTCTCAACATCTAGATCAGACAGCTATTATGGACTGATTTACTTCATCTAACGGCTACATCAAATTTGATGATGTGGCTCAAGGAGAGGATAGAGAATTCCTAGTAGTGGGGGCTAGCTATTACTAGTATATAAGTCTTTGTAGAGAGTCAACTAGGTGAACTACATACGGAACAAAATGAATGAATCTACACTTAATATGCATCTATATACATCCGCATGTGGTTCATGGTGAAATCTCTACAAAGACTTATATTTAGGAATGGAGGAAGTACTAGTAATTTATCAGCGAGATAAATTTGTACAATGCTATGAAGCTTCCAGCTTCTGTTACATGTATCTTGCGTCCAAGGTTGCCCGTTGCAACATTTCATCAAATACAAAGGAGACTAACATGCATGCTATTGCATCTCAATGATTGACAAATCGTAGAAAATATGTACTCCCTCCGTTCCAAAATAAGTGTCTCAACTTTGTGCAAACTTTAGTACAAAGTTGTACTACTACTAAAGTTGACACTTATTTTGGAACAGAGGCAGCTAAAGAAAAAAACGATCCATGCAGTCCCCAGCCCTTGAACCGTGAACCCTGACCAGGCTTCAATTTGCTGGCAATGTTCAAGCTTCCTAATAAATGAAGTTTGCAACCTTTTGACCATCAGATCATTTTGTCCAGTTTCACCAAAATCGAGATGAGCATCCCTGTGGCAAATAAATTGAAGAAGCGTGATTAGAATAAGATTACTGGGACTAGTTGATGAGACATAAACTCATCACAAATACAGTACGTAGAAGCCAGTAGAGGTATCAGGTATGTGCGGGGCAAAGAAGTAGAGAAATATCCACAGGGAGTGATGTGGGCAGCTGGAGCAGTGGTGCAAGGCGGCTATAAAGGGAGTTATACCTGAGGGACGTAGCTCAACCTTGAGGAGGGCGGCGGGAGGCGGCAACTTCCCACGTCGCGGCAGTGAGCAAGGGACGAAGGCAACCTCACCGGCTTTGTGAGAGAGAATGGCGGGGAACCCCGATCGGGACGTGCCAACAATGGGTTTTCACCGTCGGCGACGGCCAACGCATCTACACTAAGCATCCACCCCTTCCCCAAGCGGACGTGATCCGTCGTGATGTTAGAGATGTGGCCACAGTCGTTTCGTGCGAGAGAGTGTGAAGGAGAGCAACCCCAGCAAGCAACCATGTAGGCTGGCCCGTCCTGACTATGTATATAGTGGAGCGGTTTCCTTTTCTCTCCATATGAACCTATCATATTGTGTACGTGTCACTGAAGAAAAAAAACTTTATTTATAAATGACGCGGCACCTACTACTCGTTCTCCTATAACCTTGCGCTTGGCATCTCCAAAATATTAACCTTGCGATTGGCTCTTCGCCTCTTCGGGAAGTCGAGCAATAATGGTAGTGCAGTATATATCATTCTGGCTATATGAGACCGAATGAATTGTTGCACGTCCACCACGTGGGCGAGGGTCGAGGGGCGAGGGAGAGTGCTACATACGGAGCAAAATGAGTGAATCTACACTCTAAAATACGTCTATATACATCAGTGTTTGGAGTATGTACTAGTAGTTCATATTGAAATCTACTAAAGGACATATATATTCCAAACAATATGATATAATCTCTATAACCAAGGTAGTAGGGACGAGGAGTAAACAGAGGGAGTAGTAAATTTTTCTCCTCGTCCCGCGAGCCACCGCGCGCATGGGCGAGGGAGCGTGCATAAGGCGGAGCAAGCTTCACCTCATCCTGCGAGCCACCGCGCCCGTGGGCGGGGGAGAGGGCGTACTAAGCAAGCTTCTCCTCGTTCTGCGAGTTGACGGGACACATCAAAAGTACTCCAGTGTATAGAACCATGCCTCTAAGGTAGGCCCCACATGGTTTGCCTCTTTTTTTAATTTAACATAACGCATCAAGTCACAATTTGTTTGTTCACTCGTGGTAGACGATCCTCCCTCCACCAAGTGGACAACCAGTACACGTCCCAAATTACCACGTGGGCTGCCTTTTTCGTACAGAAATGAGCTCCACTATGTACCCGCGCGAGTGTGGTTGGGAAAGAGACGGGAGTACGTGCACCGTGCATGCACCTCTTCTCTTCGTGCACGTCCCCCACCTACGTGTGTGTGAGAGAGATACAAACCACATTCGCGAGTGTTTTTTGTTTTGGGGTGGGGGTTGATTTCGTGAATTATTTGTGGGAATATGTGTCGATGACATCTCAAACAAAATTTTGCATGCAATGTGTGTGAAATGGAGGCCTATCCATATCATACATAGAGGGTCGGGCAATCCATGAGAAGAGAGGGAGGGGTCATAGCTATCGATAGAGTCGGAGAGAGGGTCAAGTGGGTGGGTGCGAGATTGATGAAGAGAGCCATCAAAATTGTGTGTGTGTGCAAGTCAAAGATATAGGGCGACTGGCCTACCGAAACGTTAGAGGGCACATGTCAAGTTTGTGTGTGGCAGGGAGACATGACTAGAGCGCTCGATGTATCAGTGTGTGTGGGGGGAGGGGGGTGGGGGAGGGGTAGGCAGAGGCCTAACTATAGAGGTAGAACGACTCGTATATGTGTTGAGAAGGAGAGACCCAACTATGTCTTGAGGGAGATCGGTCGACATCCATACATAACTGAAGGATGGGAAATATGATGGGACAGAGAGAGAGAGGGAGGGAGAGGGAGGGAGAGGGGTAGAGTGCTGGATGGGTGATGGACTTGCTTCTCGGAGATGTTGGGAGAGGCCTACTAGACAAACTGAGGGTGGAACTGCAATGTTATCAATAAGAGTGGGGATGTGTTTCTGTGTGTGCCTGTGTGTGATAGATCTGTCGGGACGCATCCATGGATGATGAAGGGGAACCATGTGTTTGGTAAGCAAACCTAAATAGATCGGTAGATCAATTGTTGTTTGTCGGAGGAAGGGAGAGACACAACTAATGAGGTAGATCGATCGACGTGTGGGTAAAAACGAGTTATAAGGACCTAGCTAGCTATATGTATAGCGAGAGATCGGTCGGTGTATGTCCATTTGTTAGAGGCAAATAAGGCCCAGCGAGACGGATAGACAGAGAGAATGGAGCTAGGAGGTGGTGCGAGAGGCCCAACTACTAGCTAGATAGGGGGGGTGTGGGGTTGTGAGATCGATGAAAAGAGGGGCGAGAGTTTACACGTGTGTCTGACCATATGAGAGACATGAGGAAGGACACATAAAGGAGGATATTGAAGGTGTGTGTGTATGTTGTAGGCAGGCATCGCTGGAGAGGTTTATCGATCGGTGTCGGTGTCAAAACCGGCGGATCTCGGGTAGGGGGTCCCGAACTGTGCGTCTAGGCGGATGGTAACAAGAGACAAGGGACACGATGTTTTTACCCAGGTTCGGGCCCTCTCGATGGAGGTAAAACCCTACTCCTGCTTGATTAATATTGATGATATGGGTAGTACAAGAGTTGATCTACCACGAGATCAGAGAGGCTAAACCCTAGAAGCTAGCCTATGGTATGATTGTTGTTCGTCCTACGGACTAAAACCCTCTGGTTTATATAGACACCGGAGAGGGTTAGGGTTATACAGAGTCAGTTACAATGGTAGGAGATCTACATATCCATATCGCCAAGCTAGCCTTCCACGCCAAGGAAAGTCCCATCCAGACATGGGACGAAGTCTTCAATCTTGTATCTTCATAGTCCAGGAGTCCGGCTAACGGTGATAGTTCGGCTATCCGGACACCCCCTAATCCAGGACTCCCTCAGTAGCCCCCGAACCAGGCTTCAATGACGACGGGTCCGGCGCGTAGATTGTCTTCGGCATTGCGAGGCGGGTTCTTCTCCAAATTCCATATACTTGTTGAATAGTGTCCGGCTTCTGATAAATGCTGTGCTCCTTGTCTTCCACGCCCAATAATGTCCATCTCCCACGTGTCCAACAAATGCGAAAAGCCAGGGTATTTTTACACTTTCCCCCCTAGCTGTGCAAATGAGCTGCCTATAAAAAGAGACGAGGATCTAGATCCAAATCACATCATCCCCCCTTCGCAAGCTTTCATCGGAGCGCCTCTTGACAAAACATCCATTCTATCATGGACAGTCGACGCGGTTCCTCCTCTCGCGCTCCCAGCCCCCAGCCTGGGGATTGGGAGAGATGCTCAGTCTCGCATAGCAAGCTAGCGACGCTCCAAACCAAGGGATTTCTTCCCCCAGCCTTCATGGTTCTGGTTCGAGCCAGACTTGCCACCTATAAGGGCGGAAAACAAGCGGAGAGCGTCCCCGATCCTTCTAAAGGAGAGCGGGTATGCTTTGTCTCCTATCTGATAAGAGGACTCGGATTTCCAATACATCCGTTTCTCTGGGGGCTCCTGGAGTTCTATGGCCACCAGCTGCACCACCTTACGCCTGCCTCCTTTATGCACATCGCGGGCTTCATGGCCCTTTGCAAACTGTTTTTGGGCATCGAGGCTCATTTTGCGCTATGGAAGAGATTATTCTGCCTGGTACCCCGTTCTCATGGGGGGTCAATATATCAAGTGGGCGGAGTCGAGCTATGGTGCATCACCGGGACCGGATATCTATCCGGAACCCCGAAGAAGGCATCCGAAGACTGGCCTACGGAATGGTTTTATATAGAAGACGTCCCGCTACCAGATCCCGTTTGGACCGGCCTCCTGGAGTTTAGTAATGCTCCCTTGAAGAAACGCCTAAGTTGGCATCGACGGAGCCCCAGAGGGACAGCGACAGGGACTTCCTTTACCTGATGAGCCGAATAAGGTTGCTAGCTCATTCCGAACTGACCATGATTAGTGTCATGGCCACATGCATTATGCGGGGGGTGCAGCCGCTCCAATATAGGGGCCACCCCATGTGGGATTTCAACGTGGAGGACGATGCCACCCGTCACGGCCGTAAGGGGCCGGGATCGGTCGCCGATCTGGTGAAGATCTTGTCCGCGCTGTACAAGGGGGAAGAGGAGGATTTTCTCCGCGTCAGTCCATTGAATGGATTTTCTATGAACAATCCTCGAAGCTGGGTAAGCGAACATCTCCTTTTTTGCACATCCGATCCGTACTCCCATGGCTATATATCTCACTTTGTGAGTTCGGCGCAGGAACTGCGTCAGGCCGTAAAAGATATAAACAGCCCACCTCTGCAACCCGAGGATCCGGAACAGTCCCTCGATCCAGCTTCCCAAGAGGATCCGGACATATTGGTGGAGCTGATTGATGGGGTATTTCACCAATTAAGCATCGATAATGCATTGGTCGCCATTACGGCTGATTACCCTGGAATACATCCAGCCTCACAGGTAACTGAGACCGAGGCCCCAGTACTTTGATAATGACCCATCCATGCTTATTTTTTATCACCGTATATCAATGGTGTTTCACAGGGGGTGCCTTCGAGGCGGGAGGCCGAGCCCGCGGTGGCTAGCCAACAAGGGGCAGTACGGCCACGCAGGCTAAAAAGAAGTGCTGTCCGGATTGAAATGCAGCCGCAACGGTAAGGTGTGTCACCATATTCCCGGGATTGATTGTGGGAAGGCATATTAACGCTGGTGCTCCTTTCAGGAAAAAGAGCGCTTGCTGGACTGTGTCCGGAGAGATGGCCAATCGAGCCTCCGCCAGCCAGGCTCCAACGCCGGGTCCGAAAGCGGGGGTGAACACGAGGCATGCGTCGGATGCTCCTCCGACAGAGGATGCCGACAGATTGTCCGCCACCAACTCCAAGGTGGAGAGTGCCATGAATCACAGGCGCCGCCGGACAGTTCTTCGTGACGCATGTTTCTCCCAAGAGGCATTGAACGCCTTCAATTAGGGAGACGCGCACCTCCGTGCCGCTCAAGATGGTCTAGCCAGAGCCACAGAGCAGTATGTAAAGGACATACGGGTGAGGAGATTTGACAGTTATATATGCCAGTAGCCCCCGAGACTTAGAATAGTTAGGAGAACTGATTTAAGGATCATTTGTTATGCAGGATCTTACGGAAAAGAATACCCGACTGTCTCAGGAGCTTGAAGAGTGCAAGGCCCATCTTGAGGCCGCACTAACCGCCACAGGGGGAGCCACAGAGACCCCCTTCGGTAATATATACTTCAAAAGATAAGTAATTTGTGAAGTGCGGCGTGTGTATAAGTCTGACAATAATATTGCAGATGGCGCCGGACTAGATCCGAACAAGCAACATCTCCTGCGCCGGTTAAAGGCTGGCGAGAATGTGCTTACAAGGGTGAGGCAAGAGAAAAATAATCTCCAAGATGCCAACACCCAGCTGGGTGAGGAACTAAAGGATGTTCGAGCCCAGCTGTCTGACTCCGTTAAGGAGAATCGGCGGCTTCGTCGCGGCATTTATAGTAAGTGCTTGAGCGAGCTTTTTGAAAAGAAGAGTTCGGTGAGGAAGTCGACTAACAGAAATATGTCTGTAGGTATGCTCACAGGTCGTCCTGCAGGGGAAATGCCCGATTCAACGGTGACCTACTTCCCGAGCTGCTGCAACTGCACGAACGAGTTCGGCGGGTGATGAGAGGCATCGCCCTGGCCTTGTGGCCATCCATCTCCCTACCCGAAGGCGTTGGAGAGATTGCAGAGAGGCTTCAGGGAGCACCGCGGAGCTTCTGACTATGGAAGATATCGGCGTGTCGTCAAGGCGCCAGGGAGGCCTGGGCCATGGTGAAGACGCGGCACATGAAGGCTGACCCAAACCACATGGCCGAGGTCGGACCGATGGGGCCCGATGGGAAGGAGATCCCTGTGAGCTTAGTGTACGGCCAAGTAGAGTTGGCCGCAAAGTATTCCCAGCGGGACTGTAAACTAGACAGCCTATTAGATGGTATTGAAAAGGAATACAATCAGTCAATTTGACTATGTAATTGAAAATGACATGTAAAATGCCTTCTAGCCAGATTGTAGATCGTTTGTCATTGCAGACCTTTTCGCTTCAACCTCTGGACCCGATAGTCCGGAGTGTGTCCGAATACCCTCTCGGTTATGTAAGAACCGGGGCATGCATGGAGACCAGGCGTAGGGGTCATAAGTGCTTTAGCAGACAAGTGCCCAACTAGTTATGTTATATTACATGGTTAGTAAGAAACATCTTCCAGGGAGAATAGTTCCGTTAGGGGTTCCTTTCCCTGGGAGGCATGCCCTAAAGTGCATCTCCGGACTGCGTAGAAAAGCAGAAAAGCATCTGGGGGCAGATAAATAAACAAGTGAAAAGTCATGTTTTAGTTCACCGACCGAATATTCCCTTAAGAACGCTAGCTTTTGGCTTCACCCAGTCTGAGGTACACATCCAGCTGACCCGGCAGTAACAATCGCAGAGGTGCTCCCTTTACCACCTAGCCGAACAAACGGGAACGTAGGGGTAAGCACAGGAGCCAGGCAACCCAGCTTGGCCAAAACTTAAGTCATATCGATGCATATGATGGTGCATAAAAGGTTCATGCGGAAGTGTCACACATGTTTTGGGCATGAAGCCCGTGTATATAAGCTTCTGATAAAGAAGCCCCCAGGTATAATGAGCACGGGTGGCGCGTCAATTATGTGTGAACAATCGCGCAAGCAAGCCCCTAAAGGCTTGGGAGAAAGAAGGGAGGAAGGAGGAGAAAAATACCAGGCAGCTAAATTTAAAAAACGAAGGTGACAGAGGAAGGAGACGAACACAGAGTCCAGCGCTAGGCGTAGAATCTTCGTAGGCGTGCTGCGTTCCATGGGTTCGGCTCGAGTCGGTTGTCCGATGCATTTCACAGACGGTACGCTCCACCAGTCAGGACTTGGTCGATTATGGAGGGACCCTCCCATTTGGGCTTGAGTTTGTCCTTTTTCTTGTCCGGCAGGCTTAGAACTAGTTCGCCAACATGGTAAGTTTTGGCCCGTACTTCTCTGCTTTGATATCTTCGAGCCTGCTGTTGATAGAATGCGGAACGAGCCTTTGCCACGTCGCGCTCCTCTTCCAATGCGTCCAAGATGTCCTGCCGATCGAGCTCGGCTTCTCTTTCTTCGTACATGCGCACGCGAGGTGAGTCATGAATTATGTCGCAGGGCAGGACTGCCTCTGCGCCGTATACCATAAAAAATGGTGTGAATCCGGTAGTGCGATTCGGCGTGGTCCGCAGCCCCTAGAGTACGGAGTCAAGCTCCTCTACCCAGTGCGTGTTAGATTCCTTGAGGGATCACACTAATCTGGGTTTGATGCCACTCATGATTAGACCGTTGGCTCGCTCGACTTGACCGTTAGTTTGTGGGTGATAGACTGAAGTGTAGTCGAGCTTAATGCCCATGTTTTTGCACCAGAGCTTAACTTCATCGGCCGTAAAGTTTGTGCCGTTGTCAGTCCAGCCCCCAGACCCTCCAGCATTTTGGAGCCGTCAAAGTGCATGGTCCAGTTGGAATATGTGCCGTACTCTTTAGGGAGTTCAGCTTCAGTCCATTCAGCGACAAAGTCGGCCAAGGCTTGTGACTTGATGGCTCGCCGTGGCTTATAGGTTATGTCGAACGGGAGGAGCTCAATGGCCCATTTGGCAATCCGGCCTGTTGCATCGCGGTTGTTTATGATATCATTAATAGGTACTTCGGAGGCTACTATTATCGAACACTCTTGAAAGTAGTGTCGTAGCTTCCCGGATGCCATGAACACTGCGTATGCTATTTTTTGGTAATGCGGGTACAGGGACTTACATGGAGTGAGGACAGTGGACACGTAGTACACTGGTTTCTTGACAGGGAATTTGTGTCCATCCATTTCTCGTTCGACGACGAGGACTACGCTTACAACTTGGTGAGTTGCCGCGATGTATAACAACATTGGTTCGCTGATGTTCGGCGCGGCCAGGACAGGGTTTGTTGCCAGTATGCCTTTTATTTCTTCGAGTCCGGCCGTGGCAGCATCCGTCCACTCGAAGTGTTCGGTGCGCTGGAGGAGGCGGTAAAGGGGTAATGCCTTTTCCCCCAAGCGGGAGATGAAGCGGCTTAGAGCCGCCATGCATCCAGTCAATTTTTGTATTTTCTTGAGATCTTTTGGAATATCCAATTGTGACAGAGCTCGGATCTTGGTTGGGTTTGCTTCAATTCCTCTACCGGATACAATGAAGCCAAAGAGCTTTTCGGCTGGTACGCCGAAAACGCATTTTTCCGGGTTAAGCCTAATGTCATATGTTCGGAGGTTATCGAACGTGAGCCTCAAGTCGTCTATTAGAGTTTCAACGTGTTTGGTTTTGACGACCACGTCATCCATGTATGCTTCAACCGTTTTGCCGATCTGGTTGGCCAGACATGTCTGAATCATGCGCTGATATGTTGCGCCGGCGTTTTTCAGCCCAAAGGGCATTGTGTTGAAGCAGAATGGGCCGTATGGGGTGATGAATGCCGTTGCGGCTTGGTCTGACTCTGCCATCTTGATTTGGTGGTAGCCAGAGTATGCATCGAGGAAACATAGTGAATCGTGTCCTACAGTGGCGTCGATGATTTGATCAATGCGGGGGAGGGGGAAGGGATCCTTTGGGCAGGCCTTATTTAGGTCTTTGAAATCGACGCATAGGCGCCAGGATTTGTCCTTCTTTGGTACCATCACCAGGTTTGCTAGCCAGTCCGGATGTTTTGTATCTCTGATGAATCCGGCTTCCAGTAGTTTGGCTAGCTCCTCTCCCATGGCTTGTCTCTTAGGTTCGGAGAAATCCGAAGGGTCTGCTTAACGGGCTTGAATCCTTTTAGGATGTTCAGGCTGTGCTCGGCCAGCCTGCGTGGGATTCCTGGCATGTCTGAAGGGTGCCAGGCAAAAATGTCCCAATTTTCTCGTAGGAATTCTCTGAGTGCAGCGTCTACATCAGGGCTTAGTTGTGCCCCGATGGAGGCCGTTTTTGTAGTGTCCGTTGGATGGACTTGGAACTTGACTATTTCGTCTGCCGGCTTGAAGGAGGTGGACTTGGATCTTTTGTCGAGTATCACATCATCCCTGTCCACCGTGGAGCGCAACACAGTTAGTTCCTCGGCCGCTAGGGCTTCAGATAATGCCTCGAGGGCCAGTGCGGCTATCTTGTTTTCGGCGCGGAGCGCTGCGTCCGGATCACTAGCAAGAGTGATGATTCCGTTGGGTCCGGACATTTTGAGCTTCATGTACCCGTAATGGGGTATAGCTTGAAAAATTGTGAATGCTTCTCGCCCTAACAGAGCGTGGTATCCGCTGCTGAACGGGACCACTTGAAATGTGACCTCCTCGGATCTGTAATTATCCGGCGTGCCGAACACCACATCCAGTGTGATTTTCCCTGAACAGCACGCTTCTCGGCTGGGTATTATTCCTCTAAAGGTTGTGTTGCTTCGCTCAATGCGGTTCCAGTCTATTTCCATTTTTCGCAGGGTTTCCTCATAGATGATGTTCAATCTGCTGCCACCGTCCATGATTACCTTTGTAAGCCGAAAGCCGTCCACTATCGACTGAGGACCAGTGCGGCTGGTGCTCGGGCTGTCCGGAATTTAGGTTCGTCACTAGCATTAAAGGTAATAGCCGGGTCACTCCATGGGTTTATTGTCGCTACTTGGTAGACTTTGGTAAGGCTGCGGAGCGTTCGTTTCCTTGCATTGTTTGATGCAAAAGTCTCGAAGAATGTTGACACTGTACTAGCGTTTCTGGTTGGTGCTCTGCGGATTCTGGAGTTAGAAGCTCCTCGTCACTTCTGGCCACCTGCCGGAGTATCCAACATGCTCTAAGGCTATGAGTTGGTGTGACTTCCTCTGTACTATGAATTTTACAGGGTCCATTGAGCCATCCCTCCAGTACGGTTCCATACCCTATAGAGGGTTTTTGTTTTGTGCTGTTTGGCCCAGGTGTCTGGCGATAATGCGCCCTTTTGTTTCGGACTGGGATTGTATTCAGGGTCGGATTGTCCCAGAATTTTGTTTCGGTTTTTGAACGCTTTCTGTCGCATAGTACTTTCGTACTATGGATGTCAAGTCGGCGAAGCGTATAATATCTCAGCGACTTATGGCGTTGAGGATTCCGATGTCCGTGCAGTTGTTACAGAAGAATGAAATTGCATCCCTCTCGCGGCAGTCCTTTATCCTGTTCCTAACCAGGAGGAATCTGGCCCAGTAATGGTGTACTGTTTCCCCGGGCTCTTGCCAAATTTGGGATAGATCCCTTATATTTGGGTGGGCGGGTGGATTTAAATTCGGAACCTCACCCGATCTAAGACTCAGGGGCCAAGAAATTTCCGAACTCGGAAGCTTGTTTTCTTGGACATTATTCAATGAATCAGGCCTGCTGCCTGACTTTAGGTTCAGGGCTTGGGCGACGTCCTCCCCTCCGCGGATGTCCGGCTTGGAGGGATCAGGAATCTGGACACATCTGGTCCTTAGGATGGGCGAAGATTTGCCGCATTGTTCCTCCACCACTTCAACGTGGTGGGTGACCTGGGGAGAGTCAATCTCTCTCTGATCGGGTTTAAGCCCAATCTGGCCGTAATCTGTAGCGACTCCCAGGGCGGCGATGCGATCCAAGAGCTCATTTAGGGAAGATAGCTCCATCGGATCTAACTGCTCGGCAAGTTCCAAGCTGATGTGGAGATTGCTTTCGATGACCCGAGAGGTCATCGTCGGCGCGACGGCCAAACAGGCGGTCATCAAAAAACTGCCTAGCCGGAGAGTTTGGCTGACAGCCAAAGCTCCTTTAGCAACAGCGCCGTCTTTAAAGACAGGGTGCGGCATCCTTCCTGATGGTGACGACACAGACGAACTCTCAATGAAAGCACCAATGTCGGTGTCAAAACCGGCGGATCTCGGGTAGGGGGTCCCGAACTGTGCGTCTAGGCGGATGGTAACAGGAGACAAGGGACACGATGTTTTTACCCAGGTTCGGGCCCTCTCGATGGAGGTAAAACCCTACTCCTGCTTGATTAATATTGATGATATGGGTAGTACAAGAGTTGATCTACCACGAGATCAGAGAGGCTAAACCCTAGAAGCTAGCCTATGGTATGATTGTTGTTCGTCCTACGGACTAAAACCCTCCGGTTTATATAGACACCGGAGAGGGTTAGGGTTATATAGAGACGGTTACAATGGTAGGAGATCTACATATCCGTATTGCCAAGCTAGCCTTCCACGCCAAGGAAAGTCCCATCCGGACACGGGACGAAGTCTTCAATCTTGTATCTTCATAGTCCAGGAGTCCGGCCAACGGTGATAGTTCGGCTATCCCGACACCCCCTAATCCAGGACTCCCTCAATCGGTGTGTGTGGAAAGGAGTTTTGGAGACTCTGGGAGAACGACCTAAAGAAAAAAATGAATGTGCCCGATGGATAGAAATGTTGAGGGAGGGGGAGGGCGAGGAGGGCGTGTGCATGCACGAGAGAAAGTTAGTGGTAGCTACAAAGGTTAGAGGATTGTGTGCGTGTAAGAGACTAACAAAGATCATAATTTGATATGAAAGCGGATTCGTATATTTGAATAGGAGATCATAGCGTTTTAAACATTGCATGCATGAATATAGCGGTGATACACGTTCTGTGCACATGTTATACCATAATGTGCATGGCGTTTGCAACTCACAGCTAAATGCCGAACAATCTAAACCATACTATACATCAAACAATCTCACATTTTATTTGAATTTGTGATAATGTGTGGCGTTTGCAGCTTACAACTAAATATCGAGCAATCTAAACAATACTATATATCGAGCATTCTCACATTTTATTTGAATTTGTGGTAATGTGTGGTGTTTGCAACTCACATCTAAATACTTGTAGGCGTAGGGGGCGGGGCACCATACATAATGTGATAAACACATTATACATAAGAGACATGGGTTAGATTATGAAGATCTAGCTAGAGCTAGAAATGTAATGTGATTTGAAATCAAAATAAAGTGGATTCAAAAAATCTAGTTCAAGTTCATATAGTACACATAGTTCATATGTAACTCGAGACTAATCATGTGGTGTGCTGTGAAGATAATACACAAACGATGGTTTAACTTGACAATAATGATGATTGTAGATCTTATTATAACAGAGAAATGAATTCAAATGCTTTGACTTCACAACAATCATTACTGTAGATCTTATTCAAATAGAGAAACAAATTCAAATTTAGTTCATATTGAAGCGGTAGTATATACGTTTGGAATGCACTAAAACGTTCATTTGAGTAGTAGGTTGCATGCATTATACAAGTAGCGAAATATTTTAATTGAACATAACATGAATTCAAAGTTTTGAATGACATTTGTAGTGCACATTGATTTGGTACAGTACACGTTAGGCTTGTCCGGAAATTTCAACCCGCGCCTTGTTAGCCCGAAATATTTAAGATATATCTTTGTCTCGTCGTGCTCCGACAACTCCCTCCATCCCAACCCGCGCCTTGCTATTCCAAAATTACAACGCGCGCGAAAACTCCCACCTCCTGTGAAATCCTGACACGTGAAATGCCTGTGGTACCCCTGAACCGAAAGAACCGCCTCAAATCGGTGTGGGGGGGTACTTTCGTAACTTACCCCACATTTCGGACAAGCACATCTCTAAGCCAAGGTTCCCCACTGCTATCCCATTCGCCCACCCATTCGTACACCGAGGCCGCGAAAACCCGCGATGAAACCCCACACCCTGCTCCGTCCGCCACCCAGCCGGAGCCTCTTCCTCGACGACGTCGTCCACAGCAACACCTCGACGTCCCTCATCCACCGTACCGGATGAGGATCCGTCGTCGATCTCATCGTCTCGCCGGTTCAGCCACCCCGTCCTCCACCTACAAGGAGCTGCCCCGATGTTCCCCTCGTCTTTCATGCCACCTGCATTCCCACACCGCCGTCTTCACCTGCACCACCGGAAGAGCATCATCATCACCGTTTCCTCGGATGAAGATGTGGCCTAATCGGCGCCACCAAAGAGGTTGTACACTAATCGCCGCATTTTCTTCTTGATTCGATCTCATGGTGCTACCGGCGCTCGGTCCCGAGCCGACACGGCGCGACTCCATCCACGGCGGCGTCATCGGCCACTTCCTCCACAACGCCGCTCCCTCGGCGGTGACGTCCAAATCAGTAGGAGCTGCTGCTACTTTAGCTCTTGCTCGCGCTGCTGCTCTGCTCTTACTCTCGGTCCCCTGCCTGGTCTGCTCTTGCTATTGCTCTTGCTCACGCTGCTGCTCTCACTCTTGCTCTTGCTTGCGATGCTGCTCCAATTTAGCTACACTTCAGTCGACTGAATCGACTTTTGGGTCAGTCGATTTTCAGGGGGGGTCTCCGGGGTGAAGGAAGACCAGCCGCAACGGGGACAGGGGCTCACCGGAGAGGTACCCCACTATTTATCTTAGGGTTCAACATGGGGGCGGTGGTCGTCGGTGGTGGCGGGGCGGTGGCGTGGGGATCGCCGGAGAAAAATCTCGGCACGGGGGGGCCTAGAGGGATGGCTGGGGAGGCGGTGGACCGGCGGTGGGGAGTGTTTTCGGGGTGGGCGGGCGGCACACCGCCGGCCGCGGGCGGCCGGGGGCTGCTGTTTGGCCGGTGGTGGCTGTCGGCTCAGGGGGGTGGAGGTTGAAGATGAACCGCATGCCCTTGATGTCGTATCCAACGGCTGCAAAATCGACTGACCAGAGATGAAAAAGTCAGTCGACCGATGTGTAGCCTCACCTTGCTAGTGCGTTCAGTTTCAACAGCAAAATTTAGTTTCGACAGTTAAGTTAAGTTTCGACAGTCAAGTTCAGTTTCGATAGTTAAGTTCGGAGATGAGCGGCTGATGTATTTTACATCTAGCACTTTGTGGTTATGTATTTTACGTCATGTATTGGAGATGCTATTATAATTCCACTCAGGTTAACGTTGTTCGTTGTCTCTCTTGTCCTGCTTCAGCCTCGGTGTCGTACAACTCAGTGGAGCTGCTCCAACGACGAAACCCTCCATCACAGCGAAGCAGTACCTCGGGCTCCATCTCCAGACGCCTAAGATCTTCTTCCCCTCCTCCGACAGCAAAGTCAGCCGGAGCATCCTCACCGGCAAACCCAACCACGCTGAGATCGACATGGCTTCACCAAAGAGGTTGTACACTTCTTGCATCTCTTTTTTACTCTACATGTTATATATATTGTCCACTGAGCACACGGATTTGTTCCTTTAGTGTCTCCTTGAAAGAAAAAACGTAGGAATTTTAATTTTCACTTGTCCTCCTTTTCAAATTCCTATTCGTGAAGCAAGAAGAAGAGATAGTAGCATAATAGCATTATAACCGTACATTTTCTTGTGGTTTGACTTAATCTCACCATGCTTCTTTGCATCATGTGATCTTCCAATTGTTGTGAATCAAACACCCAGATTGGCAGAAATCATGTGTTTTTAAATTCTCTATTTTGCACGTGCATTCCTATCCTATTCCTGTCTATTTCCTATCCCTGCATTGTTGGAATCCTCCAATTCAAACGAGCCCTTACAGAATTACTTCTCTTACAGATAGTTGTCAAAGAAAACCATGCGTGGTTTGTCCCGCTCCTGTTGTGTCGTCGTCCACCCCAGCTCAGCTGCTCCAACGACAGAAGGGTCTAGCACAGCAGGGATCCGGCCTCCAGACTATCTTTCACCGCCTCAGATCTTCTTCCCCACCGCTGGCAGCCATGAAAACTGCATTACCACCATCAACCGAGTAGATGACCTCGAGGACTACACGGGTCCGCAAGAGAGGTCGCACTCTTTCGTGTCTGCTTACGTTATGCATCGCTTAATATTAGATGCTACTTTATCGTCCTGTTCACCGATTAGCCTCTGAGTCAGCTCCAAACTAACGGTCAAACTTGAGTTTTTAAATGGTTGTGGGGTACATATCGGGGCCGCTATCAATACTATCTATCTACTATCTGGTTAATCTCCGGTGTCTACTATGAGTTTCATGTTGGGTGGGAAACAAACAGTAAACAAGCCATTATCTGTATTTTTAACTGAAGCCATTATCTACCTGCTATTATTGGTTTTGGGTCTATCCACAGGTTGCTACCATCACTCTGGATTTCTGCATGCACTCCTTACATAATCTCACTATGTTTTATTCCTATGCATAACAGTTATTGTAAACAACGGAACTGAACATGTAGAGCAAAAGAGACGAGCCTTGCGTGGCAATAAAATTTCATGCAGACGTTGCTCCATGGTAGGCGCAAAGGCAGCCCCCCTCCACGCATTTAGGATTGTAATAGAGAGGAAGATATCTGTTCTGAGGGGGATTCAGAAGGAGAAGACAACTCCTATTTACCCCCTGAGATCTTCGCTCTAACTTGGCATGCTGATGTTGGTTATATCATGCATATGGTGTCTTGCATTGCTTACTTTATACATCAAATATGTCATCTGCTTAGTTTAGACATCCTTTATGCGAATGCCATCTGTTTAGTTTATTCATCGTTTATTTGAATTATGCAATGCCATCTTGTTTAGCCAGGCATCATATATGTGAATTTTGCAATGCCATCCTGCTTAGCCAGTCATCTTATATGTAAATTATATCAGGCCATCCTTTTTTCCGTTACATATTACATTTGTTAACAATGTTAGTACATTCAACTGCTCTTCGTGTGCATCAGCCATTTGACACGGCGATGGCAAATTCTGGAGTGAAAACAAGGTCTTCAGAGCAGACTATGCTATCTGACGAAGCGCATATCTCGCTGGTTACGGATAGCTCCTCAGAGGAGGATTCAGAGACAGATGACCAGTCCTATCCCCCCCCCCCGAGGTGTATGCTCTAACTTGGCAGGGTTATGTTGCTCATATCGTGCGTATGGTGTCTCGCATTGCTATGTCATTTGGCTAGTTTAGATATGCTTTGTGTGAATGCCACATGTTCAGTGTCTAATTACCATATATGTGAATTATGCATTGCCATCATGTTGCAAGACATTATATATGTGAATTATACAATGCTATCTTGTTGCAAAGGCATTATTTATGTGAATTATGCAATGCCATGCTGTTTGGCCAATCATCATGTATGTGAATTATATCATGCTATCGTTTTTTTGTATTACGTGTTCCATTTGTCGACAACGTTTGTATATTCAACTACTCTTCCTGTGCATTAGCCATTTGAAGCGGTGATGGAAGTATCTGGAGTGAAAACAAGGTATTCAGAGCAGACAATGCTACCTGCTGAAGCAGACATATTGCTGGTTACAGAGAGCTCCTCAGAGGAGGATTCAGAGACTGATGACCAGTCCTATTTCCCCCTTGAGGTCTATGCTCAAACTTGGCAGGGTTATATTACCCATGTCATGCATGTTGTCTTGCATTGCTTAGTTTTTACATCATATATGGATTGACATCTGCTTACTTGCTTACTATATAAATCATATATTTGAATTATATCATGCCATCATGTTTACATAGTACATACACATCATCTATCTGAATTATGGCATGGCAACCCATTTAATAAAGACATCATATAGTTATATCATCTCATCCTGTTTAGTGTTTATAGTCATCATATTTTGAATTATGGCATTCTATCCGTGAATGTATGTGAATTATGGCATGCCAACCTATTTAATAAACACATTATATAGTTATGTCATGTCATCCTGTTTACATAGTCTCATATTTTGAACTATGTCTTTCCATCTTTTTTAGTTAGCCATCATAATGTGAAATTGTGTCATGCTATCCTATTTAGTTAGCCATCATATATGTGAAATTGTGTCATGCTATCCTGTTCGGTTAGACAACATAAATATGAATTATTTCATGCCCTCTTTTATTCCCCACTATCCATTGCACCTGTCTATCATACAATGTCTATACTTTCAATTACTTTTCTTGTTTATCAGCCATTTGAATTGGAGAGCGTGATGGCAGTATCTAAGGGAGTAACAACACGGTCTTCGGAAAAGATAGTGCTACCAGTTGATGCAGATAGAACCACGGTTGTACTTGCCCAAGGACCAGATCCACCACACATAACCCGGACTCTCGCAGATTGCACCTCTACCCAGTTGGACAGAGAACCAGCTACACCCCTTCTAACCCCAACCCCGGCAGATAGTAACCCAGTTCCAGTTGACACAGCACCGTCTCCACCATAGAGCACCCAAACACGAGCAGTTAGTAAGGGAATTGCAGTGCCCAAAGCACGAGGACCACCACTCCAAATCCCAACTCAACGCTTAAAGGAGAAGAAGATTTGTTCTCAGGTCAGATTCTGTAGCTATGGTTCATACTCCTTTGCTCTTGCATTCTGTATTTACTCATACCAACTATTTTCAAATTTGAAGGATGGAATTGAAACTCCAATGGCGCAACAGGTATGTTTTAAACCCGTTTCTTTAACTGGTTTGCTGTTGTAACCTGCTCTATGTTGATTTCAGTTTCAATTGAATAAACAGTTATGTTCTCATGTCATGCACATTACAAGTGTTGTTATTGCTCTATAGTTACCCACACTTATATTCTGTCTATTCTGCTTTGTCTTGAACAAATATTATTTGAACTGTGTCTCTATCTTGATTTGGCAACAAAAACTAGAATGATATAGACCAAAAAGTGACCATGGTACATAGATATATGTTTGTTTCATGCTATTATCCTATCCACTTTACTGCTGAACTCATTTACAAAAATGAGTTTCATATACAACATGGTAAACATGTGATGTGTCTGCTTGTTTCTCTTTTAGAATGCAGACAAAATATTGGAGAATAGTACCGCGTTATCCAATGGTAAAGGAAGTAATGCAGATAAGGTTCAAGATAGTGAGACATCCTTGTTGGGCTCCAAGAAAGCTGATAAAAACTATCTTGACGACAGTGAGGGAACCCAAAAGTCTTGTGTTGATGTAGTGTTCGAGTTACTGACCACTACTGCTGGCACAAGCTCTTTGAACTCGCTGCCTGAATCAGTTCGTCTTCTTGAGTCTCAACTTCAAGTTGAAAGACATCGATCAGATGTGCTGCGACAGGAAGCTGAAGGACTGAGGAAGTCCCTGTAGAATTCAGATGCATATTTTCTGGTGTAACAGCAAGTGTTGGAGGATTTAAGCGCCAAACAAGAGAAAGTTAATAAGCTTGCTAAGCATCTTGCCAGCATTATGGGTACCCAAGATATTGTTTCTTGAGATCTTCTGAAGTGGATTCAGTTCTGGATTTGTTTTGCTGCGGCGTTTATTTGCGATGGTCGCCAACTTTGACAACCAATGTATATGATATGCTGCTTTTTCCCTATATTTGCACTGCTGGTGAACTTTGATGCCCAGTGGATGTAATATGTGTAATAGCTGTGATAGCCTAGCATTAGTTGCTTGCTTATTTATTTCCTTTTGTCTTGTTTATTTGTTTGCTTGTAGTCATTGCAGTTCTTTTTCTGCAGTTTGCTAGTGGCTGCAATAACCTATTTTTTAAAACCAGGGCACAATAACCATGGGCTAATATTTACTATAGTGACACTGGACCTCCTACTGGCCGTACAAATAGTGGGCCTTCTATGGGCCATAGAAACGATGGGACTCCTACGGGCCGTAGAAACAATGGGCCTTCTGCGGGCCGTATCATCAATGGGCCTTATACGGACCGTATGATCGATTGGCCAAACATGGGCCAAACAGACCGCATTATGGCCGTAAACGGGCTAGAGTTGGAATCATACGTTCATGGGCCCACCATAACGGGCCATCATTAATAGGCCGTATTTGATCACGCTATGAAAACGGCCCAACGTATTAACGGACCACAAACGGGCCGACTGTAACCACGGGCTGAATTTGGCCCACAAGCAGAAAATGACAGTAACGGGCCGTAAGTAAACGAATACTGGAAATGAGCCCAAGAATAAATGGGCTCTGAGAAGGCCGAAAGATAACATGGGCTGGAAACGGCCCAACGGAATAACGGCCGTTAATGGGTATAAAGTGATACACTGTTCATTACGGGCTAGTTTCACCACGGGCTGTTAATGGGTGTAAAGTGATACACTGTTCATTATGGGCCAGTTTCTACACGGGCCGTTAATAGGCCAAGAGTTACATAGGGCCTCATATGGGCCGAAAGACGTCATGGGCCATACATGCACCAGAAGTGAAAATGGGCTGGAATCATATTGGATGGCCCAAAATACGCTACTGGGCCTAATTCGGATAGGGCGTAACGGGCCTTGGGTTAGTGGGCTGTAAATGGGCTATATGCGAATAGGCCGTTAACAGGCTTTCCATGGGCCAGCCCGCCACCTTTTGACCAAGTCAAATGGGCCGACCTTTTCACAGGAATGGGCCTCTGTTGGGCCGTGCCACGTGTCGACGTATCATAGGCGCCTTCCATCCAATGAGTGGATGACATCTGTCCCAATGATGAGCCGACATGTGTTTCCTCCAGCCAATGATGATTTTACATGTGGAAAATCCCCATTGGTCGGGGCAGTTAATGGGTTATCGGATCCAAAACCCGACCCAATAGCTTAACGGCATTCCATTACGGTGGATGCCATGTGTCGGTCACCCTTGACGAAAGCACTTCTATGACGCGCGATTTATCGTCATGGAAGTGGACACTTCCATGATGATAATTTTAGTAATGTCATGGAACACTTCTACGATAGCACAGGTATGACTATCTTGATTCTGTCATAAAATCGTCATGGATGTACATGCGTGACAAAAAATGCGACCTACTGTGACAAACACGTATCATCACGGAAGTGTATTTTTTTTTGTAGTGACATGACCTGCGGCGCGACTTGGAAAACAGAACAGGTCAGAGAAGATCAATATATGGATCACGGGGGCGTGCCCCGATGCGCAATTATGGCCATCCGGTTGAACGTGACAAACATAACCACGTCTGGGCCAAAAACCGCAGACGAACTCCATCCGAGCTACACCACGACTTATCCCGATATAGAGGCACCGCACCCCCCCCCCTCTGCTACACTGACGAAGTAATGGGACACGATTTCCCAGAAGGGTTTAAACCCATCAACATCGAATCATATGGCCGGTTGTGACGATCTTCAGGCCATCAAATACCTCCTACTCAAACTCAAGGGACCAACTAGATACTGGTTGAACAGTCTGCCCGAAAACTCCATTGGCAGCTAGGAGGAATTGGAGGACGCCTTCCTCGACAACTTCCAAGGCACATATGTCCGACCTCCGGATGCCGATGACCTAATTCACATAATCCAATAGCCTGGAGAGTCAGCCAGGAAATTCTGGACTCGGTTCCTAACTAAAAAGAACCAGATCATCGATTGTCCGGACGCCGAAGCCCTAGCGGCCTTTAAGCACAGCATCCGTGACGAATGGTTGGCTAGACACCTCGGCCAGGAAAAACCGAAGTCCATGTCAGCCCTTACGGCACTCATGACCTGCTTCTGTGCGGGCGAAGATAGCTGTCTATCCCATAGCAATAACAATACAAGCGAACCTGGCACTTCTGAAGCCAAAAATAGCAACAACAAGCCCCGACGCAATAGACATAAGCGTCGAGACCGGTGACAACACCGAAGACACGGCGGTCAACGCCGGATTCAGTGGCTCTTAAGTCTGGTCAGCGGAAGAAGCCATTTAAGATAAATAATCCAGGCTCGTCCAGTTTGGACCGCATACTCGATCGTCCATGTCAAATCCATGGCACTCCTGATAAACCAGCCAATCATACCAACAGAGAGTATTGGGTCTTCAAACAGGTCGGCGAGTTAAATGCCGAGAGCAAGGAAAAGGAGTCGCAAAGCGATAACGATGATGAGGAGTCCCGGCCACCGAACACAGGGGGACAGAAGAAGTTCCCCCCCAAGTTAAAACGGTGAATATGATATACACCACCCATATCCCTGAGAGGGAACGCAAGCATGCACTCAGGGACGTCTATGCGATGGAGCCAGTCGCCCCAAAGTTCAACCCATGGTCGTCCTATCCAATCACCTTCGATCGCAGGGACCATCCGACCAGTATCTGTCATGGCAGTTCAGCCGCACTAGTCCTTGACCCAATTATTGATGGATTCCACCTTACGCGAGTCCTCATGGATGGTGGCAGCAGCCTGAACCTACTCTATCAGGATACAGTTGGCAAAATGGGTATCGATCCCACAAGGATCAAGCCGAGAAAAACCACCTTTAAAGGTGTCATACCAAGCATAGAGGCCTGCTATACGGGCTCAATCACACTAGAAGTGGTCTTCGGATCCTCGAATAATTTCCGAAGCTAAGAGTTGATCTTTGATATCGTCCCCGTCTGCAGTGGCTATCATGCACTGCTCGGACAAACCGCATTTGCTCGATTCAATGCGGTGCCGCACTACGCTACCTCAAGCTCAAGATGCCCGGACCACGCGGTGTCATAACGGCCAATGGAAATACCAAACGCTCCCTCCATACTAAGGAGCACACCGCGGCCTTGCAGCAGAAGTACAAAGCAGCCTTTTTAGGCAGAACTTCAATTCGGCAGTAAAACTCCCGGACACCTTCAAGCGAGTCCGAACTACTGTGCAGCAGGATAGTCCAGCTCGTCCAGAGCTTGACTAGCAATTCAGCCTCCGACCCAGTCCCAATCAAGCAGTGACATTTGAGCCACGCGTACATAACTACGCACTTAAAATACCGTGCACATGGACGGAGGCACAGCTAGACAGTGGTCCATAATGCGGCTCAACCGCCCTGGATCCGCATACCTTCACTCTTTCTTTTTCTTTCAGGTTTTTCTCTCTCGAGGCTTTTCTGATAACCTGATCATCAGACCCATCACGGGACGGGCACACCAAGAAGGCAAAGAGCTTTGACGTACAAGGGAATCCCCAGGTGGTCTCTGCTAATGATCGTTATACCTGTTTTAAATACCCGCACGCAGCTCACCCTTGGTCATGGCATGTCAAAATAGCCTTTTTTGCTTATCACATTACTTGTACAAGTACGCCTTGACGTATTAATCAAATTACAATGGAAAATAATTTGCGGCTCAATATTTGCAGTGTCAGCTTATTACTTGATTTTTCCTTTATCTATTGCACCCGTACACTCTGGTACACCTTAATTCGCCACGGGCTTCATCATACCCCATAACACGACAATAAAGTCTGAACACTTTTATAGTATAGTTCAGTACCCCCGAACTTGTAGCATTATATGCATCGGCTCCGAGTCATGTCTTTGGTTAATAGTTGGGTTGCCCGGCTCCTGTGCTTACTAGCTTATGTTCCACTATATCGGCTAGGGTAGTAAAGGGAGAACTACTCCGATTGTGTCCCAGTTCTTTCGGACGAACAACTCAATAGAGAAAGCCGAAAACTGACTTTCATGATGCGGCGAGGGCTGGTCAGCTGTTCGAGAGGTTTCAAATCCTTAGAGATTTTTCCCACATTACGCGATGAGTCGGCTTTTATCCGATTAGGCATGTATACCCGCCCCAAGTTCGGACTTCCGAACACCAGGGGCTGCGCCAAAGTTTTTATTGTCAAACTCCTATGGCTAAGTGAGGGTGATAAAGCCGAATAGTCCGATTGCCTTGTTCGTTGCACTACACACCTCCTTTAAAAACCAAAATTTGGAGTAAAGAGTGTTTAGATTTATCCCGAACACCCCCATACTATCTACGTGGGGGCAGAAGCCGACGACTGGCGCAACTCTCAGATTTCATAAATGGCCACACAGGAGGTAATTTTTTTAAATAAACAAGCATTATATTACATAACGATCTTGTTTCATATTAGGACAGGATAATATGAATGTACTCATGGGAATATGATATCTTTGGCACATTGCTCCGCCACAAGGCGGGATCCCTCCAGGACACTGTCAAAATACAGTTCGGGTCAGCGGTGCTCCTTGCCCTCAGGCGGCCCCTTGGTCATCAGCTTCGTGGCGTCCATCTTCGCCCAATGCATCTTAGCGCGGGCAAAGGCCATCCGCGCACCTTCAATATAGACCGACCGCTTGATGGCTTCAAGCCAAGGGCATGCATTGACAAGCCGCTTCACGAGTCCGAAGTAGTTGCTAGGCATGGCTTGGGCAGGCCATAGCCGGATTATCAAATCCTTCATGCCAGTTCGGCCACCTTATGCAGCTCGACCAGCTGTTTCAGCTAATCGCTAAAGGGCACTAGATGTTCTGGTCCAAGGTATTGCGACCAGAACAACTTCTCCGTTGAGCTCCCTTCGTCGGCTCGATTGAATTTCGCAATGTCTGACACGCTGCGCGGCAAATCCGCAAATACCCCTGGAGAACTCCAAATTTGGGTCAGTAAAAGGAATCTTTCCTTCACATGTCTGCTCTGCATAATGAAAGCCTTACCCGCCGCGCTCTTCTTGGCTGCCTGGATTTCCTGGAGGGCGCCCTGGGCTTCGTCTCGGGCATCGTTTGTGCTCTGGCGGGCCTTGGCAAGTTCAGACTCTTGATTCTTAAAGTCGCACTCCAAGGACTCGTACTTCTTGACGGCGTCCTGGAGCTCTTGCTGGACTTCATTGACCCGGGCCTCATGCTTTTCGCGTGCGGCCCACTCCTTGGCCACCTTGTCCTCGGCCTCGGCCAAGGCCTTCTTGAGGGCCGCTACTTCGGTTGTGGCCCCTAATAAAGTTCATGACACTTTAGTCAGCATGAATTATTCATCCTTCCTAAATATATACACAGGTTACTGCATACCTTTACTGTCCTCCAGCTGCTTCTTCACAAGGCCGAGCTCTTCCTCGGCCCGCTCCAGATTCTGCTTCAGTCCGGAGACTTCCGCAGTATGAGCAGATGCAGCTAGGAGCAATGCCTGCTTGTTCACATAGACATTTTAAATTAGACTCCTGCGAAAATTATTTGATCCTCTGTCCGGTTTTTCTCTGCGAACACCAGACAGAGTATCAGGGGCTACTATCTATACTGTGACATTATTTTTATAATTGCGTTGCTTACCTCAAAGCCTATTAGAAGGCTCGTGCATGCTTCAGTCAGTCCGCTTTCCGCAGGCTGGATCTTCTCAATCACCGTACCCATAAGGGTACGGTGTTCTTCAATAATGGAAGCGCCTTGTAGCGCTTCCAGCAATCTATCTGGTGCCTCTGGATGGACAGAGGTCACCGGTGGAATAGGCGCACCGCCTCCTTTTGAAAGGAGCGGACGGCCTGGTTCTGGAGCCACATGTGTCTCCGAAACTATATTCGGTTGAGGGCCAATTTGGATATGGCCCCCACCGCCAGTGTCCATGGGGGCTGGCTCCCCCATGTGTCCGGCCGCCGAGGCTTCACCCTCCGGTGCCCCCTTGACGGTGTCCTGATTCTCTCCCGGTCCGGGGATCCTTCGGGACGACGCCTCGGCGCCATCCAGGTCCCGAGGAGAAGTGGCCGATGGAAGGGTCCCGATGTCCATTGCACCCGGATCCAACGAATCCTCTAAGGATAAGGACCGCTCGAGATTGGACCGAGCCGGACTGCAAATGCATAAATTAGCACATTAAAACAATAAAATAAAGAGGCCGGATACATGAACGTGTCTGAATACTTATGATTCGGCCAGGGGCTTCTCCCTGGGTTTCCACTCCCAACTGCTGTCGGTGGCCGCTACGGAGCTGTCTGGAAGGGAAGCCGTCCCCTTCTTGGACGCCTCGGCCTCCAGGTACGTGGAGGTTGTCCTCTTCTTCCCCCCCCCCCTGCAGGGGGGGGATGGACTTCTTCCTCCTCCTCCTCCTCGTCGTCTTCGGTGACGGAGGAGTGAGCCTCGGCGTCTTCGGACGTTGTGTCCGAAGTACCTTTGGGACGGAGACCACCTCTGGTCCCCTTGGCCTTCTTCTTGGCCTTCTTCTCCGGCACCTCATAAGGCGTCGGAAACAACATCTTCACCAGGAGTGGGGTTTCTGGGTCTTCGGGCAGCGGAGCCAGACAGTTAATCCGCTCCGCTATCTCTGTCCAATCCTGAAATGATTGATAGGGAGACTTAGATGCCTTCCTCAAATATGCAAGTAAATGCTACACCTTGAAAACATGAAAGAACTTACCAGATTTGCAGGGTGAGTTAGGTCGTGCCCACGATCCTCGTCCGTGGCCGGCGGCACCTCGCTGGCCTTGAAGAGCACCTTCCAGATATCTTCGTGCGTCGTGTCAAAGATCTCCAGTTGGGTTTGCTGCTTGGCCGGATCAAACTCCCACAGATAGCAAGTCTAGCGTTGGCATGGAAGAACCCCGCAAACGAGAATAACCTAGATCACATTGATGAGCTTGACTTTCTTGTTTATCATACTCTGGACGCGTGTCTGGAGCGTTGTCAGCTTGTCTGGAGAGCCCCAGGACAGGACCTTCTCTTGTCAGGAGGTGAGCTGCATCAAGACTCCGGATCGGAATGCGGGGGTCGCCGCCCAGTTGGTGCTGCGTGGCTCGGTGATGTAGAACCACCCCGACTACCACCCTTTTACAGTCTCCACAAAGGAGCCTTCAGGCCAGGTGACATTGGGCATCTTGCCCACCATGGCACCTCTGCACTCTGCTTGTTGGCCGCTCATCACCTTCGGCTTCACATTGAAGGTCTTCAGCCATAGGACAAAGTGAGGTGGGATGTGAAGGAAGGCCTCACACATGACAATAAATCCCGAGATGTTGACGATAGAGTTGGGGGCCAAATCATGGAAGTCCAGCCCGTAGTAGTACATCAGTCCGCGGACGAACGGGTGGAGGGGGAATCCCAGCCCGCGGACAAAGTGTGTGAGGAACACCACCCTCTCTTGGGGCTCCGGGGTGGGGACGATTTGTCCCTTGGTCGGAAGTCGGTGAGAGATTTCCTTGGCTAGGTATCCGGCCTCCCGGAGCTTCTTGATGTCCTTCTTCTCGACGGAGGAGTCCATCCACTTGCCTCCTGCTCTGGATCCAGACATGATTGGAGTGCTTTTTTGGGCGAAGAAGGCGAGAGCTTGAGTGCTGGAGCTCGAGGATGGATGGGCAGAGAAAGGAGAAGGCATGGGTGAAAGGGGATGAATCCTTATCCCTTTATAAAGGCAGTAAAGGTCATGTGCCTCCCCACTCGCCTTAAAATTCGCCTATTTCCCAAGTGTCGTGTAGATGACACGGTTGGGTTACCATTCCTGTATTGATGAGAATCCAGTGATAGGGGACACGATCTCTGCTTTGACAATACATGCCAATTAAACTGCACCTCAAAATACAGAGCGGTAGGCTAAAAATGGTTTGAATAATGACCGGGCAGTGGCGTGATGTCACGCTACAAAAAGTTATCAGCGGATTGGACTTGTGAATATTATACTCTCTACGGTTGTGTGTGGTACTTGTTTTGCAGAGCCCGACACATTTTCTATGTTCGGAAGGCTATGTTGGAGTATTTGGAGAAGGAACCTGCCTTGCAATGCCAAAGACAATCTGCGCGCCGGACTCATCATCATTGAAGCTTGGAGCTATGTGGCCGCCGGTAAAGGCACCGAGGGATTCCTGGATTAAGGGGTCCTCGGACTGCCGGACTATATACTTTGACCGGACTCTTGGGCTATGAAGATACAAGATAGAAGACTTCATCCCGCGTCCGGATGGGACTCTCCTTGGC
>NC_057804.1:424220393-424227557 GCF_018294505.1 Triticum aestivum
CGCCTGCCTTTGCTGGCGCCGCCCGCTGCTCCGGCGCCCTGCCGTGGCCGGCGCCCCCCTGGTAGCCTGGGCGTGCGCCCAAACGGCCCAGCGCCCGCACGCCCATCCCCCAGCAACCGTAACCCGCATAACCCCCTGGCCCTATGACAGTGGGGCCCCACCCACAGAACGTTAAAAAAAGAGGGAATTAAAGAAAAACAATAATAAAAATAACAATTAATTAATTAGTATGACAGTGGGCCCCCCCTAATTAATACTAATTAGGTTAATTAAAATGTTTAATAAAAATGTGTCACTCACCAGTGGGACCCATTGGTCAGGTTGACCAGTCAATCCCTGTTGACTGCTGACGTCAGCATGACATCATGCTGATGTCATAAATCCAATTTCGAATTAAATTAGATAATTAATTAAATTCCAGAAACTAATAAAATTGTTAGAAAATCATATCTTTTAATCCGTAACTCGGATTAAATTATTTTCAACATGAAAGTTGCTCAGAACGACGAGACGATTCCGGATACGCAACCCGTTTGTCCGCCACACCCCCCCTAACCTATCGAACTCGCAACTTTCCCCCCTCCGGCTCCTTCGTCCGAAAACACGGAACCCCGGGAATACTTCCCGGATGCTTCCCCCCTTCACCGGTATCACCTCATACCGCGTTAGAACACGTCTAGCTCTGCCTGTTATCCTGTTATGCACTTGTTTGCTATGTACTTACTGTTTCTCCCCCCCTCTTCTCTTCGGTAGACCCCGTGACGATGCTGATGCCCCAGTTCGACTACGGAGTTGACGACCCCTCTCTCTTGCCAGAGCAACCGGCAAGCCCCCCCCCTTGATCACCAGATATCGCCTATTCTCCTCTATACTGCTTGCATTAGAGTAGTGTAGCATGTTACTGCTTTCCGTTAATCCTATTCTGATGCATAGCCTGTCATTGTTGCTACAGTCATTGATACCTTACCCGCAATCCTAGATGCTTAGTATAGTATGCTAGTTTATCATTATTGGCCCTACATTCTTGTTAGTCTGCCTTGCTATACTATTGGGCCGTGATCACTCGGGCCATGATCACGGGTATATACTATACATACATACATACTATACATATGGTGACTAAAGTCGGGTCAGCTTGATGAGTACCCGCAAGTGATTCTGATGAGGGGGCTGAAAGGACAGGTGGCTCCATCCCGGTAGAGGTGGGCCTGGGTTCCCGACAGCCCCCGACTGTTACTTTGTGGCGGAGCGACAGGGCAGGTTGAGACCACCTAGGAGAGAGGTGGGCCTGGCCCTGTTTGGCGTTCGCGGATATTTAACACGCTTAACGAGATCTTGGTATTTGATCTGAGTTGGCTACGAGCCTATACGCACTAACCATCTACGTGGGAGTAGTTATGGGTATCCCAGCGTCGTGGTATCAGCCGAAGCACTTCAGACGTCAGCGACGGAGCGGCGCGTGCCGGATTGGACTGGAACGCCTGCTAGGCTAGGTCTGCTTCCGGCCGCCCTCGCAACGTGCAGGTGTGCTATGGGCGATGGGCCCAGACCCCTGTGCGCTTAGGTTTAGACCAGCGTGCTGGCCTCTCTATTTTGCCTAGGTGGGGCTGCGACGTGTTGATCTTCCGAGGCCGAGCATGACCCAGGAAAGTGTGTCCGGCCAAATGGGATCAAGCGTGTTGGGTAAGTTGGTGCACCCCTGCAGGGAAGTTAATCTATTCGAATAGCCGTGATCTTCGGTAACAGGACGACTTGGAGTTGTACCTTGACCTTATGATAACTAGAACCGGATACTTAATAAAACACACCCTTCCAAGTTCCACAGACAACCCGGTGATCGCTTTTCCACAGGGCGACGAGGGCAGGATCGCCGGGTAGGATTATGCTATGCGATGCAACTGGAGATGCTACTTGGAGATGCTACTTGGAGGACTTCAATCTACTCTCTTCTACATGCTGCAAGACAGAGGCTACCAGAAGCGTAGTCTTCGACAGGATTAGCTATCCCCCTCTTATTCTGGCATTCTGCAGTTCAGTCCACTGATATGGCCCTTTACACATATACCCATGCATATGTAGTGTAGTTCCTTGCTTGCGAGTACTTTGGATGAGTACTCACGGTTGCTTTCTCCCCCCTTTTTCCCCCTTTCCTTTCTTTCTGGTTGTCGCAACCAAATGCTGGAGTCCAGGAGCCAGACGCCACCTTCGACGACGACTCCTACTATGTTGGAGGTGCCTACTACTACGTGCAGCCCGCTGATGACGACCAGGAGTAGTTAGGAGGATCCCAGGCAGGAGGCCTGCTCCTCTTTCGATTTGTATTCCAGTTTTGCTAGCCTTCTTAAGGCAAACTTGTTTAACTTATGTCTGTACTCAGATATTGTTGCTTCCGCTGACTCGTCTATGATCGAGCACTTGTATTCGAGCCCTCGAGGCCCTTGGCTTGTATTATGATGCTTGTATGACTTATTTATGTTTTTAGAGTTGTGTTGTGATATCTCCCCGTGAGTCCCTGATCTTGATCGTACACATTTGCGTGCATGATTAGTGTACGATTGAATCGGGGGCGTCACAAGTTGGTATCAGAGTCGACTGCCTGTAGGAATCTCCCTTCCAACTCCTTGGCCGAAGTCAAGTCTAGACTTTACAAAACTTTTACTGACATGGCTGTGCGGCCCATGGGCCCACGTCGCCATTGGGTGGTATTAGGATCTTTTACTCCTTGTCTATACTCTGGGACTCTGATCTCTCTTCTATTCGGGTTAAATGGATTTTGCTAAATCTAACATTAGGATCTCGTTATCACTTTCACCCGGAGAGCCCCTTATTATTGATGATCGTCTGCTGCACGTGAAGACCCTGAAGATACTCTCCGCTGTAACCCGAGAATTTGTGTCCGTTGCTTTTGCAATTCCCTACCACCAAAATATCCCTATGGATAAATACATACATCTGTAGTTCTTACTTTTGTTCCCAGTTGATCTTGTCATTGGAAGATACCTTGAAATTCTCTCTGTTGATCCGAGAATACTTTGTGCCTACTGTCTTGCAGTTCCTTTCCACCTGAATACCCCTACGGATAATTTCTCGCCCTTATCGAGTATCCACTCATCCCCAGTTGTTCATGTGTTTCACAATGGTCTTTGAAATACTATTCGATCCTCCAAAATTCCTCAGTAGCTTATTGCTCTGCAATACTTGTCTGCTTGCATTATGGATGCTTTCCATATGTATGGCAATATTTGTTAGTATCCTTAGACACCGTCATTTTAATCCTATTGATTCAACATGTGTGCGAATGCACACAATCATCAATCGACCCTTCTAATTTATCTTTCCGGCTCAGACGTCATTCTGAACATGAGCTGGTTCTGGACCAAACTATTTGTCGTCAATTGTGCCTCTGGTCTATCCAACTTATCCATCCTTGATCAGAGTGTCTGCTTCTGATCCCTTGTTTTGGAAATCATAATTCCTTTGTTATCTAAGCATCGAATTATTCAGATGTTCTATAATCTGATGCCCGTGCAATCTTTCTTCCTCTGATTGAGTACAGATACTCACATCAGCTCCATTGTGGATCGCCCGATCCATTGTTGGATTTCATCCGACATCGTCCTTCATATTCAATAACCTTGGGAGCCTTTCCACGGGTGTATATTGCCTTTGGTAAATTGTATCCTCTGCTTGGCCAACCATGCTCTGCTTTCGAGCTTGTGTATTTACTTTTGAAACTTGTGGTATATGTTCTAAGATGCCCCGATGGGTTGAACCTATGCCTTCTTTAATATGTGTGAACTCGAAAGTTTGCACGAGTCATACTCTTCTGGTATTTTGCCAGATAATATTTCAACACTACAACTTCATCGAAAGCGAGAAGTGAATGAAAGGGTATGCATTGGAGAAGTGGGAGTCGACCTTGAACTCTGCGTTCATGCCCATGGACCCGATGTGGAACTTATCATGGAAGCTTCTTGCCAAATATTTACTCATTCGAGTAATTCTTTTGGTGTTATTAAATTGGACCCCTCGTAGTTATGGTTTCGACCATATTGTTCTTCTTTGTTCCCATTTCTCGGGCAAGTTTAAACATTTGTCTTTTGCGGATCAATGCCCCAGTCCAACCTCTACTTTGATCTGTCATCGAGTATTACCCCCTGGTATCTCGAGATTATCATGGAACTACATAACTTCTTATGAGTCCTCCATCAAGTGCTACATTCTCACTGGTTCCAATTTTTCACGGGCCTGAGTTATTAAACACTCGAGAACACCGTTAAGTGAATCGAGTCTGTAATCCGATTCATTTAACTCTAAGTAATTTTCATTACTTATGAGTTTAATAATCCTTCAAGTCATTCCTAGCCTAATCGGCTACATCATTATCGTGCTAATTTTAACTGTGCTACCGGGCCCTTAATTCTGGAGCGCAACTTTTGATGATGAGCTAAGCTTATGCCGATTTGCTCGTCTTATAGTTCCACTTTGAACGACAAGCTTGAATTCGAGTTTGTGTCGTACTCATGGTCCCAAGGGCATTTCACTCCATCATTCCTTTGACTTGATGTCATCGCCGACCGATTACATCTTCAAAAAACCTCTTGACAAAATTTATCATGATCATCATCAACATTCTGATGCTCTTCCAAGATATCTATCGAATTCTTGATGAGAAATACCACCCTTGCTCTATGTGAATTGTGTTATCATCGACCACTTTATTGCCTTTCGTGCAACATAAACTTGTTCGTGTTCTGTGTTATACCTTGAGTTCCTTACTAACTAGTAATTGTTCTTCTTTACCTTGGACATTAGCATCTCTTATGTCCTCAATGTTGTGAGAATTTCACCACCTCTGGAGAATTCTTGATACAAGTGATACTTATCACCATCACCATTCTTTTCCTGGTCACCGTGTTATTTCTAACCACCGACAAATGGACTGTGATGTGTAATTCCAAAACTTCTAGCAACCCTATTGCTTTGAAGTTAATGGTCGGCCGTTCATTCTTAGACTATCGATTATTGAATCACCATTCCGATGTTGGTTGTGCAACCCAGCCCATATTTCGGGTGCACCTTTCAACCAATGTTTAATTGTGTATGTTTCCCTCGAGCATACATCATTATACCATTTGATCTGACTAATGTTATCTCCTTGTTCACTTAATTGTGGAAACCATCTTTTGGAGACCTCGATGAATTGTCGCTGAGATCATCAGCTACCATCTTATCCCTTCATGGGTTTAATGATGAGCTCCTATTTCGGAACTCGCTTCCGTAGTAGATTTCCCGAGAATCTTACAATGTCATCTCGTCAATTTGTTTTGCACCTTTCCTTCTCAGGCATCCTGAGTCCAAGGTATCCTAACACCGATCAGATCTGAATCTCGGTCAGATATGATGGTTGGAACATTTTTCCAAGAGTTATAACACTGGTATTTTATGACCCGGTAACATGATGTCATGCCTAGCACCCCTCCCCCCCTGGGTGGAGGACCTATCGTTATAATTTCTTTTGCAAGGACAACCATTCTTCCTGGAGGAAATGGTAAGACCTATTTTATAAGTTGTTCCTCGTGGATCCTTTTTGTTTTCAAAGTTTGATCTTCCTATTGACCATGTCAATGCTATCTCGAAGCATGTCTGTGGTACTCCGATTTTCGACAAGAACATTTGAAGCCCAATGCTAAATGTTTTCTTGCTCAATTATCCAGACACCGTTGTATGGGTAATACCATGAAATCCCTTATCCTTACCTTAATGGTTTTCTACTTTCTATCCTGTCATGTACATCATGCTCCGCTTGCCCTTGGAAAGGATATACCCCTGAAATAGGTGTTTAAACACATTCCCCTTTCCATTGAGTTGTTAATCTGATAAACACCTTTTCCTTTCCATTGTTTTGTCTAAACTTTCTGGTGATCATTATGAACTAAGCAGTATTAATCCCCTGCTTATGTTAACACCTCAGAGTGCAATTCTGTCAGTAAGGCCCTGTTACTTTTGTTGATGACATTCTGGTAGCCACCGATGGACGAGAACCTTGCCTATTGGTCCGCCTCGTTCAACGAGCAGGAAAATGGTTCTCTTCGTCCCTCTCCCTTGGTACCGACGTGGTTGCCAACATAATCGACAGGCTAGCCTCTGACATGCCTTGCTTGCATGACCATGCAACATGTCGCGGCCCTTCTTACTTTAACCCACATGGTGGGCCCATAACCCATAGTTTCACAGGATCAAAACCTGACTCACCTGCACAATCCTGTTGCTAATGGTTATTCCCCATGCTTGGCTTTGTATTTAATTCACAGGCCGCCTGCCTAGTGATCTATTATGGTATCAAACGCGATACTAATTCCCATTGCTTTGAACCCTCTTTCACACTTCGTTTACGGCAACGAACGATTGCCTAAGCGCTTGAAACTTCTATTTTGCACCTCCTCACTTTACTCTCGATAATTTCTTAAGTTTCAATTCGAGAGTTACTATTCGTCACCCTCCCGTATGTTCTCTACCAGATACGTGACCTTGTAGAGGTCAGTTCCACTGAAGATAACCTTGATCATTTTTCATAAGTACGATGAAACCCCGAAGAAAGGATGAAGACTTCATCATGACGACCTAAAGCAGAGAAATGAAGACATCAACAAGAGGGTTCAACCTCTTCGAGAAGAGCAACCAAGACCGAGAAGATCCGTTAGATTTTCCGTAACCCAATTCCTCCCCCCTTACTCCCCTCCTAAATCTCGGGACGAGATTTCTTGTAGTGGAGGAGATTTGTAACGCCCGGATAATCTTGCTACAGTAATCCCCATGCTAAGCATGCCACGTCATCCTGATTATTATTGCTAAACGTCCGTTAGTTCAAACCGCGTCAAATTCAAATTCAAACAAATGTCAAACGGCGAAAGTTTTCAAATATTGAAACAAAATGTTCAGGCAGTGCCAAAAATGGCATAGGTAATTATAGTAAAGAAAACACAAATTTATAAAATACTTAAATGCCCTAAGTTGAATTAAAACAGTAAAAGAAAATAAATAAAAGAAAAGAGATAAAAAAAGAAACAAAAACAAAAGACAAACAAAAAAAACAGAAGAGAAACCCCCCCGGGGCTTCGGCCCAGCTGACCAAAGGCCCAACTGGGCCACCACCAGGCCCTA
>NC_057804.1:424547047-424551074 GCF_018294505.1 Triticum aestivum
CCGCGCGCTCTGCCTCAAGTTGAGCCTCCGCCGCCCGGTTCACATCCACGACATCCGGTTCCGCCTGCAGGGGAGCCTCGATGGCAGCGGCATGCGCACGCTCCGCGTCGAGTTGAGCCTCTGCATCCCGGTCCTCCTTTAGTATCGCCATGTTGAACTGCTGGTCCGCCTACACCATGGGGGACTCGGACGCCGGCACGAACTCGACGTCCATCGTCTCATACCCATCGAGGGCCTTCTGTGCCGCGACCTCCGCAGTGAACATTGGATAGGCTTCCTCCTCCTCATAGCTTGGCTCCAGAGAACTCGGGGATTGGCCCACCGCAAAGCGAGCTTGGGAACGGAGGTATGTGGCGCCGACCATCGCCGCGATTTCTGCGTGGCGCTCCGGCGTCAGCATCTTGTAGTAAGTGATCTTGCGGCGCACCATGGCTTTCCGGTGATCTAGGGGACGCTTGATGCGGGCTAGGGGATCGAAAGGTGGGGGAATGGGCTGGAGATCTGGTGTGGTTTTAGGGCAGTGGCTGGCATAGGCCGAGCAGCGAAGGTTCTGGTGTGAATAGTGGTTCTGGTAAAGACCGGTCAATCAGTTTTGACTGTACATCGCTCTTGTCGCGTTCGCATTGCAGCCCAGCACGCTGGACCCTCCACGTCGCTCACCGAATGGAAAATGCTTCGTCTTGCGTTTTCGTTCGCTTGTGGGACCGCAGTTGAGAGCAAACCGACGTCCCTCCCCCTCCCCCGCCCAGGTCATTTATTATACCACCACTCCCTTCGTTTTATGCGGAGTAAATAAAAACAGAGGGAGTATACTACGGATAAGGATCCCCTGACATGGCCGAACCCATTGAGTAACTGACATGCGGGGCCTAGCAAGCGTGGGGTCCGCCAGTAAGTGACCGAAAGGGAGGGTAAGGCAGGGATACCTACATCAGAGGATCCACTTCTACTATACTACTTTGACAAAATGTTAGAGTAATAATATATGACATGCAACTTACACAAATCATACAGGGTCTAATGCGTTTTTCGAGGCTAACTTTGACCAAATGTTAGAGTAATAATATATGACATGCAACTTACACAAAGCATATGGTTAATTTCGTATGTGAAAGGAGTTTCCAATGATATAATTTTCACATTATACATCTCATGTACTCCCTCCGTCTAGGTGTGTAAGTCATCTTACGAAAACCAAATAATCCCAAAACACGTAGGAGCGGTGCATTAACTTCTACCTCGTTTCTTGTTTCTTGACATATGAACCAATAAGAGATGAGGGTGTGCATGCTTTTAATGACCTGAGACTATCAAACATGACATGCAATGGTTAGTTCATTGCATGGAATACTATTAATTAGCAAATAAACATTAATGTCTCTCGTTTTCCCCTCCTTGGTCACGGTGCACAGCCTAAGATGACTTACTCACCTATGTGAAAGGAGTACTATTAATCTTGTCAATAGTCAAATTAGAAACCATCTCGAGTACAAATCTAGGAGTACGTACGAATCTAACAATATTGATTGGGCGTTGTTGAATGTTGATACCTTTTTTATCATAGTAGAGATACTTTGACTACACATAAAACTTATATGTAAAGTAGAAAGGATAGGAGGGAGTATATTGTACATTCAAAAATGAAACGAACATTGAATACCCTTTATATATGATTTGCGGATGCTATGAACACCGGTTCAAAATTTTGAATCCGCCTTAGGTATCACGTGCCCCCACTCGTTCCCTCTCGATTTCATCTCGGGGTCCGGAGATCTATTGAAGGAGGACTAGGGTGGGTACATGCGAATGATACTGGGCGGGATGTTCAAATGAGGCATGCGGGAGGATGGACTCGACTGGAGGGCGACATGATCGATGGAGAAGAGGGTTGGAGAGGAATGAGAAATAAGCAAACGCCACATGATTACACTTGAAAGGCTGAAATAAACAATAAGTTGTCTCGCTTGGCCTACATAGTGAAAGGCCTAATGCGCAGCGCGGAGCACTGACACTCGAATATGGCCGGGAAAACAGGGAAACCGACATGTGGGGCACACCCGTCAAGACGACATAGCGCAGACTAGTCCAATGGAGGAGCTGGCCCATGACCTCCTCGCCACCGAAAACCGTTCATGTGGGTCGTTGCGGCCAACAACGGGGCGCAGCTCCAGCACCATCTCTGGACACGGCGACCACGGTGAGCGACATGCTCATATCATCGATAGACACGGTCGGTTTCAGTGTGCCAAGGGTGGCGTTTGTGATGTGGCATGACCAACGGTATGTTTGGTTTGTGCCCAAGGTTGCCCCATCAAAGCATTGGGTAGCCAAAATTTTGGTTGAGGTATTGGTTGCCCATGATTTGGCCGACATTGGCAAGAAAAACGAACTAGAGTTGGCTAGAGTTCATTGGCATGCCAAATAAATGGCAACCATCCAAACAAAGACCAATCTTTGGGTCATGACCAAAATTTTGGTAAGGTGCACTTTGGCCACAATCCAAACACACCCCAACACCCGGCTCGTCGAGGATGCACGGGGCGCAGTGACGCGTCCGCGGAGTGGTGTAGCGCGGCCAACTGCATCCTCTGGACCTGAGACCATGCTGGGTTGTCTTGCTTTTTCAATGACATGCAGGGATCGCATTTGAGCAAAGGGAATCTCCAACGTTGCCACGACCACAGCTGACTACCCTAGCACACCAAAGCCCTCCTCCCTCGCGCCATCACGCGGTGCGTTCCCAGCCGGCGCCAGCTTCCCGCATTCATGCCGTCCGTTCGTATGTCGTTGTTAAGAGGCTCGGTGCTCGAGGAACCAACTTCGGCGACTTAATGACGCACCCGGACGCTTGGCCTCACCGGAATGAGCTACTTAAAGCGGCAACGCCCAGCTAACCTCCACACCATAGTGCATCATCCTCCTACCTGGCACCACATCTGCCATGACCACAAGTGCGAACGCTCTGCGGGAGAGCTTGTCTTCGGGGATGAAGCTCAAGGTCGCCTCCCTCGCTTAAGTCACCTCTCGCGATGCTATAGCAGCGTAGCCGGACGCGGACGCGACCGCACAAGCGGTGGCCACGCTGGTGGCCGACGACGGGAGCACCGTCAGCCACGCGTCCTACTTGCCGCCGTCCAACGTCCAGTACCGCCGAGGTCGGGGACTCCTCCGAGGATGAGTAGGGCATGGGAGGCGGCAGGGCATGGTGTGCCAACTGGCCGGTCCGTATCCCGTGTTCTACTCTTCCTCACCGGAGACCGCACCTTCACTTCACGGGTCTTGAACCCTGCCCCCATACATAGAAATCACAGATCGAGGACGTCGGTTGCCGCCGTAGAATAGGTTTAGGGTCAGGTTTCTTTTATTTTTCTGTCCTATAAAAGTTTGAAATGTAATGAAAATCTGCCGTGTTTGCATTAATCTCGGCCGGTGTATATGAACTTTCACAATAATATACATATTGTAGGACTACTAGCAAGATGCCCGTGCATTGCACGGAAGATCAAGATCTTGTGGGAGAAAAGGATGAACGAGGGAAAGCCTTATCTGCAAATGTGGAGAGGAGTGCGGGTAAATTGTCATAGTTTCCTTCCTATTCGTTAGATATAGATTGGACGGCCTATATTGCAGGATGACAGGCACACCATGATCACCAACTCTGCTTTTTATTGAACCGAGAAAAATCTAAAAAACCCAACTAAGCCAACCTCCCAGCATATCGCGCGGGAAAAGACCCGGCCGCGCTGTTTTAGTCGGGATTACCGGATTACTAGTAGTAGTATCGATGGATCGCGCGAAGCAACACTTTTTTTTTGAGGGGGCGAAGCACCTAGTTTAAAAGGAAAAAAGGCGGTACACTCATAGCACTCCTGTCGCGGTCGCATTGCACCGCACACACGTTCGGTCCTGCACACGGCTCACGCGAACGGAACGCGCTTTGGCTTGCCTCTTCACTCACACGTGGGACTGCACTTGGAGGAACCGACCATGCACCAAACTCCCCCCGCCCACCGCGCGAAAATCCTCC
>NC_057804.1:424551299-424586914 GCF_018294505.1 Triticum aestivum
AACTGCCCTTCGGTGAAATATTCCCCAAACCGCCTCCCCCCCGTCCCCCCTCCACTCCATTCGCTCCGCCAAAGCCGCCCTCCCCGCCGCGCTGATACATCAGCGCCGCGGTTCATCGAGGGGATGCACAGCGGTCCTCTCGCTCCCATAGTACGCTCTCGTAGACTGCCGTCCTCTAGCTGTGCTGCCACCTCTGGCTACGTACTTGTGGAGGCGCACGACGGTCAGCGCCGCCACCGCTAGCGACGTTCGTGTGGAGACGTACAGCGGCCAGCTTCTCCCACGGTACGCGCATTCTAGACTGAGGCCCCGTGCATGTCGGTGTAGCGCTGAATGTTAGCTAATAGACGCTGTTAATCTCACTGTTTGCCGAAGTAGTTTACTATCAATATGCTTTGCTTAAGAAGCTTCCTTGCCCTATTCTGCACTCAATCTTCTTAGCTGAGATGGCATGCCAAGGCCGATTAGTTGCTAAAATATCCTGCCATATATTTATTGTGATGTAGATTGCCATGGTCTAGTAGCCAATCTGTTAGGTGAAATAGCTCTACACCGTTTTATACTCGATCTTTGTTGCTGCGATGGCCTTCGATAGTTTGATGGCTATGTGCTCGGCCTCATTAACCGCTGAAACAACCTGCCATAATTTAGCACTCAAATTTGTTTGCTGAATTAGCTTTACATATATTTCGTTACTTAGATCTGCTCGTCCAAATATCTTGCCATAGCTTTAGACATCGACCTAGGTATTTTTTTCTAGACTTCATAAAAAAGCATATATGTTTTTCCTGTAATATCTAGTAGAAGAACTAATTTGTATGTCTAACAGATGGGTAGGAGTTGGATAACTTCTGCTCGAAGATTCTCCGCTGCATATGTCGAGGGGTTTGAAAACTTCATGAACTTTATCAGAGCTGAGTACGGTGGTCTAAATCAGATGTGCTGCCCATGTAGTAGTTGTATGAATTCAGTTACAAGACCAAGACCCCAGTCAATTGTGAAAAATCATCCACACTTGTATGGTATGTCGGTCACATATACTAGGTGTGTTCATCATGGTGAAGCTGTGAACGTCAATGTTATTGACTACGTGGAAGCAGCAGATCACCATCTTGATCTGCCTGATGCTCAGGTGGAAGAGGAGGAGGAGGAGGTGGTGGCGGAGCCAGTGAGTTTGACCAACATTGAAACAATGCTACGAAATGCTCATGCATTCCGTGAACTTTCACCTGCAGAAGAAAAACGATGGGCCCGCATGTTGGAACAATGCAACGTTGCTGTCACCCCAGGAAATAAGCTATCAGTATTCTCTGCTATGGTCACCTTTCTTCAGGTGAAGACATCTGAGCGGATGACTAACAAATCATTTGATGCGATGTTGGCTGCTTTCCGCAAATCTTTCCCAGATGCGTCTGAGCTGCCACACACCTACAGTAAAATGAAGAATTTCCTTCGTGCAGTTGGAATTGGATATGATATGATCCATGTTTGTAAGAATAATTGTGTTTTGTTCCGGAAGGATTATGCCAACTTAAGTGAATGCCCGAAATGCAAATCATCAAGATGGAAAGATGGCGATGCTGTGAAGAGGGTTCGTCATAATGTTCTGAGACATTTTCCAATTACACCAAGATTGCAGAGGTTGTTTCATGATGCTGAAACAAGAGAGGATGTACTGTGGCATTCTAGGAACCAGGAGTACAGAGACCATAATGTAATGAGCCATCCATCTCATGGTAGTGAGTGGAAAAGCTTCAATGATAAACACAAAGAGTTTGCTGCTGACCCAAGAAACATTAGACTTGGCTTAGCTTCAGATGGATTTAACCCATTAGGCCACCAGAGCGCCACATATAGCATGTGGCCAGTGCTTGTTATCCCTTACAACATGCCTCCAAATGTCTGCATCAAAGAATCAAACTACATGATGGCCTTTCTCATCCCAGGTCCAAAAAGTCCTGGAAAGGATTTTGATTTGTTCATGGAGCCTCTTGTGGAGGAACTTCAACAGCTATGGAAGGGTGTTCTCACTTGAGACCTATATAGCAGCCCACCAGCTAATTTCTTTCTACATGCTGTTGTAATTTGGTGCATCCATGATTATCCGGCTTTGGGCACTATGTCAGGGCGAATGACACATGGTTACAATGCATGTGTTCGCTGTGACAGGAATCCGCTATCATACGCAATACTTAGCAAGATCTGTTACATTGGACACCGTTGTTTCCTTGCCAAGGACAAGCCGCATCCTAGAAAATATCGAAGACATGTGTTCAATGCAAAGCATGAAAACCGTAATGCGCCAAAGAGGCTCACCGCCGATGAGTTGCAAGTGGAATTAGAGAAGGTCATGCATATTACACAAGAAACCATCCTGGTAATGGTAGCGGGAAAAGGAAGCGTGGCATGGTAGAAGAGAGATTATCGTTTACCCGCCGGTCCACTTTGTGGGACTTGGAGTATTGGAAAGATTTGGATCTGCGGCATAATCTTGATGTGATGCACATCGAGAAAAATATATGTGACAGCATTATCGGCACAGTTCTTAACATTGAAGGCAAGACAAAAGATACCTTAAAATCTAGGATTGATTTGACACACCTGGGTATGAGAAAGGATTTGCAGGTGCAAGATGAAGGTAAACCACGGGATATGGCACCAGCTGTGTACGTCTTGGACAAGGTAAAAAGAAAAGAATTCTGCGAGGTCCTGTCACGTGTAAGATTCCCACATGGATTTTCTTCCAACCCTGAAAGGAGAGTCAGTGCAGATGGAAACAAGGTACAAGGGTTGAAAACTCATGACTGCCACGTCCTACTTCAAAGGGTTTTACCTGTTATCCTTAGAGGATTGGGCCGCCCTGACTTATACAGAGCAGTTGCGGAGTTGGGACAATTCTTCAGGGAACTCTTCAGTACAAATATCAGGATAGATGCTTTGGAGCGTCTTAGAGACAAGATACCAACTATCCTATGCGACCTTGAGAAGATATATCCTCCAGCCTTCTTTGATGTGATGGTGCATTTGGCTGTTCATCTACCTGATGAGGCACTACTTAGATGTCCAGTACAGTATGGCTGGATGTACCCTATTGAAAGGCGGCTAGGCACTTTCAAGGACTATGTTTGGAACAGAGCTAGACCCGAGGGTTCCATTGCAGAGGCCTACATTGCTACAGAAGCGTTGACATTCTGCTCAAAATGCATTGAAATAGCTGATCAGCTTAGCAAAGAGGTGGGTGAAGACAATCCCGGGCTCAATGTTTTCGATTATTCTGTTCAAGTTACACGGAAGAGTCGACAAGAGGACAAACCTAAAGATTTGGACAAAATGGTTTGGTATGTGTTGAATAACTGTCCTGAGATACTACCTTATATCAAGTAAGTGCAGTACTGCAGCTTATACATCGTCATCTACTAAACTTGCAGCACATTCTTATATATTTAGATGTTTGACGCGATCACTATGTTGTGCAGCATCTACAAAGAGGAGTTACTGCCGCAAAATCCAAGAAACATTGACAAACTGGTTATGGCAGGATTTGCGAAATGGTTCAAGAACCATGTAAGCTTTTGAAGTGCACTGTCAGCTTTTTTAATATATTGAGTATATAAGATGATCAGCTTGTCTATTTTCTAACCATAGGTTAAGAAGATGCGGGAGGATGGGCAGGCAGTTGATGATGCCCTTTACTCACACTACAAAAAAAGACACATCCGTGACATTTTGGGCCGAACGAATTTTTTTCTGTCATACATATGACACTTCTGTGACGATAATTGTGACAATACCCGGTATCATCATAGATGTGGTGGGCTCCTACTTCTATGACAAAAAATCATGACAGAAAATGGGCTTTTCATCCTGGGTGGGCTGGAGACGCAGCTACATGACATTCTTTGGGCCGTCCATGACGGAAAAAACCATGGTAGAAGCGAGGGGGAGGAAAATTTCGGGGAGTTGCCGGTTATGGTGGGAGGTTGGGGCGGAGCGATGCGCGTTTCTCTTGTACGTACGCGCGTGTGTGCGTGGCGTTGGCTCTAACTAAACCCGAGCGAGGCGTTGGGCTCTAACTGAACCCGGGCGATTGTACTGCAGGCTACGCGTTACTGAACCCGAGGGATCGATCGATGGCTTTTAACTGAACCTGATGGAGCGATTCCTTCGCTACTGCTGCTAACTGAAGCCGATCGATTGGATGAACAGTGAGCGTTGCGGTGGGTTTGGATGAACTGTGAGCGATGGCGTTGCCTCTGGATGAACAGGAACCCGTGGTGTGGAGGGCTGGATGAACAGTGGACGGTGGAGGGGTGGCCGTGGTGGGGTGGTTGAACAGGACCCCGTGGTGTGGAGGGCTGGATGAATAGTAGACGGTGGAGGGGTGCCCGTGGAGGGGTGGTTGAACAATAGCCGATGGAGTAGCGCGTGGTTGAGGCTAGATGAACAGGAGCCCGTGGAGACTGGAGGAGGTCGACGGTGGAGATGAATAGTATCCCGTGGAGTCCCGTATTGTGGTACGCCACACCCCTCCCCCAATTTCGACCATAGCGCTCCAACACAAGTCTGTTTCGTCCGTTTTGCGGTACGCCACACCCCTCCCGATCAACAGGACCCCCGTTTCGACCGTAGCGCTCCAACACAAGTCCGTTTTGTCCGTTTTGCGATACGCCACACCCCTCCCGGTCAACAGGACCCCCGTTTGGACCGTAGGAGGTCCGTTTCCTCCGTTTTGCGGTACGCCAGGCCCCTCCCGATCAGCAGGACCCCGTTTCAAACGTGGCGGGTTGAACACAAGGCCGTTTCCTCCGTTGTGTGGTACGCTAGGCCTCGTTTCCATCGCCTGTTCCATCCAAGCCCTCCCAATGAACACGACCACACATTCCGTTTTGACCCAGCCGGTTGACTCCCCATGAACACGATGATGACGCTCTTTCTCCGTTCCGACCCAACCATGTACGTATGCGCGATAGGCGTTAGAGACCCTGCCCGTATGTACGTATGTGGCCGTATTTTCTTTCTTGCACCGTCGCCGCTGTACGTACGTGTACATGCTACGTGCACGCCTCTACTACGACACGTGCGTGCCTCTACATCTACGACACGTACGCGCCTCTACATCGACCAGTATGTACGTACATGTTCGCGACCAGAATGACAACACTACGTACGCTTCGACCAGCTGGGTCCTGACTGTCAGGCACTTCCTTGCGTGCGAAGATGTAGCTGGTGGGTCCCAGCAGTCAGGGGAGCGAATCGTTTTTTTTTGCCCGGACACACTTCCTTGCGTCCGAAGATGTAGCTGGTGGGTCCTAGCAGTCAGGGGGGCGAATTGTTTTTTCGCAAAATACGGTGGCCCGTCCGGTGGGTCCCCGCTGTCAGGTGGACGAATCATTGTTTTGCGCGTAATAAGGAGGCACTTCCTTGCGGCGGCCGTGGACCCAGCTGTCAGCTTCTCCACGTATAGTCCACGTCCGATGGAAGTCGTTCCTTGACCATGTTGACCACACCGCGCCGAGAGCACCACGGCGGTGGACGACGGCGAGGCCTAGGAAGGGGACGACTCGGACCCAGGGAAGACGCAACAGTGGATGCCCACACGAAGAGGAGTACGAGGATTCACTGGTTCGGCTGCAGTGTGAGGCTGCTGTGGGTGAGTAGAGGGATGGCCTCGACAGCGGTGGGAGTAGTAGGGGGTGGTGAGGCCTCCGCGGCATCACAGCCGGCCAATGGAGGCAGGAGCACGCCACACGATTGGCGCTGGTTTGGGCGGCTGGAGCAAGAAGACCAGAGGTTGAAGAAGCACTACGGCCGTTGGATGAACATCGTACGGTAACAGGAGCTAGAATCATTCATATTGACTAAGTTGACAAAGCCCTCCGTCCCCGTCAACTTGGTAGGCCCACAAGTCAGCCTCCCACTATGCTGGGTTCCAGCTGGCAGGGGGAGTATTCATTGTTTTGTGCGTAATAAGGAGTCACTTCCGGTGGGTCCGACATGTCAGCTGGGGGCACATTTTTTTTTTGTGAAATACAGAGGACCTTCCAGTGGGTCCCAGATGTCAGGTGGAGGAATAATTATTTTGCATGTAATAACGAGGCACTTCCTTGCTACGGCCGTGGACCAAGCTGTCAGCCTCTCCACGTATAGTCCACGTCCGATGGAAGCCGTTCCTTGACCACGTTGACCACGCCGTGCCGAGAGCACTAGGGCGGTGGACGACGGTGAGGCCTAGGAAGGGAACGACACAAAGGCAGGGAAGATTCGGCAGTTGTTTCCCACACGGAGGGGAGTACGGCTGTACGAGGGTTTACTGGTTCGTCTGCCCTCACCGGAGAATAACATCAGGTGTGGCCGTGTGGGTGAGTAGAGGGATGGCTAGGCCAGCGATGGGAGTACGGTGGGGCGGTGAGGCGTGCGCGGCAGCACAGCCGGCCGCGGGGAGGAGGGGAGCAGGCAGTCCCGTCGGCGCTTGTTTGAGCGGCTGGAGCAGGAAGAGCAGAGATTGAACAAGCACGACGGCCGTTGGATGGACATCGTACGGTCAATGGAGCTAGAATCGTTCATATTGACTAAGTTGACAAAGCCCTCTGTCCCCGTCAACTTAGTAGGCCCACAAGTCTGCCTCCCACCATGGTGGGTCCCAGCTAGCAGGGGGAGTATTCATTTTTCTGGGCATAATAAGGAGGCACTTCCGGTGGGTCCGAGCTGACAGCGGGGGGAACATTTTTTCGCGAAATACGGTGGTCTGTCTGGTGGGTCCCAGCAGTCAGGGGCAAACGTTTTTTTCGCGAAATACGGTGGCCCGTCCGGTGGGTCACAGCAGTCAGGGGGGAAACGTTTTTTCCGCGAAATACTGGTGGCCCATCCGGTGGGTCCCTGCTGTCAGGTGGAGGTATAATTATTTTGCACGTAATAAGGAGGCACTTCCTTGTGGCTGCCATGGACCTAGCTGTCAGCCTCTCCACGTACAGTACTCTTCCGATGGAAGTCGGTCGTTGACCACATTGACCACGCCGCGCCGAGAGCACCAGGGCGATGGACGACGGCGAGGCCTAGGAAGTGGATGACGCGGAGCCGGGGAAGACGCGGCAGTGGATGCCCACACGGAGAGGAGTACGAGGGCTCACTGGTTCGGCTGCGGTGTGAGGTTGCCGTCGCCGCAGAATAACAGGTTGAGTGGGTGAGTGGAGGGATGGCCTGGCCAGTGGTGGGAGTAGTATGGGTACGGTGAGGCCTCCGCGGCAGCACAGCCGGCCACGGGAGGCAGGAGCATGCGACACAACCGGCGCTGCTTTGGGCGGCTGGGGCAAGAAGACCAGTGGTTGAAGAAGCACTACGACCGTTGGATGGACATCGTTGACCACGCCTCACCGAGAGCACCAGGGCGGTGGACGACGGCGAGGCCTATGAAGGGAACGACAAGGAGCCGGCGAAGACACGGCAGTGGCGGCCCATGCGGTGGACAGTATGAGGGTTGACTGGTTCGGCTGCCGTTGCTGGAAAATAATAGGAGGTGTGGGTGAGTAGAGGGATAGACATGCCAGATGCGAGTATGATGGGGCCATGAGGCCTGCCCGGCAGCACTGTCGGTCACGGGAGGCGGGTGTAGGCGGTTCCGACGGCGCTGGTTTGGGCGGCTGGGGCAGGAAGATCAGAGACTGAAGAAGCACGATTGCCGTTAGATTGACATCTAACGGTCTGACGCTGGTAGAGTCGATTGTTGACTAAGTTTCTTTTTTAAGAAACCTTATGTACGCATGAACTTAGTAGGCCCACAAGTCAGCCTCCAAATCTGTGGCAGACAACATAAAGCCCATTTGCTATTTTTTACAATTTGCAGCCCATTTGCTATTTTTTTATAATTTGCAGCCCATTTGCTAATTCTTAAGTAATTTATTACAGCCCATTTTCTGCCCAGGACCACGGTCAAAAAGTTCAACCTTATTTTGCATATTTCGGTGGAGTCCAAATTGTTGTAATCCCGAAATGATAAACATTTTTTAAGAACTTATTGATTTGCCAAAAAAATCGTTTTGTTTTTGTAAGCTAATAAGACGTGGGACAATTGAGTTGGTTTAAAGGAAAACCAGTGGTAAAAAAATCAACGCTGGGTGGGAAAAACAACAAAAATAAGGATGTAAATATGAAAAGGGAATTTTATGTGTTTTCAATATAATGATACGTGTATATGAACTAGTAAAACTATAGGTAGAGATTAGAAAACGGATGTAGGACATGCGTTTCAAGAGGAAAATAGAACTGGGCTGTGTGTTTGATTCAGTAACAAAACTGCATGTGGATGTTGTAAGACAAAATATAACTAACACTGGTGGGCAAGAGGCCAGTAGATACCTCCTGGATCTTTGTGCCCCGTAGTCGTCATGGGCTGGGCCTGTTAAAAACAAAACCAACCCTGGTCCGTCTACAGCCTAGTGGAAACTTGCTCGACCTGAACAATATACATGCTCAATAAACGAGAGAATTCCGCAAGCATAGACTGATAACTGGGATGCAGCATGGATATTGTTTTTTTATCGTGATAATAAGTGCATGCACTTGTTTCAAAAAAACTGCAGAACTGGGAATTTGAACGGCGGGTGCTTATGCTACCCATCAAATAAAAATCAGGTGCCTGAGAATTTGTTTCGAAACAAATGATTCAGCTTTATATCCACGTCGACCCTCGGCATGATGGTTGGAAGCAAATGCAAGTTTATACCAAAAGATCGTTAACAACAATACCAACTTGCGGACGACAAGGTAGTACAACTACCAATACTAAACTACTCCTGGCCCTAGTGTTCGTCTGGTAGAAAATCTTGCAGAGGACCAGTTCCCGCTCCTTCTCTTGCTCCAGGTCCCCGATGTGGTAATGGTGCATCACCCAGTTGGTCCTCTGCTGGTCGAAGTTCTTCTTGGTGTGCAGCACCAGAACCTTTTTTGCTGCCCGTTTGCCGGCTGTTGACCATCACAGGCAAGGTATTGCCGGTATTGTGCCACATCGCGTGCGTGCCGCACTCCGACTGTATCTTGCGACGCGTCCACGTGCCCCTTTTGAACGCCCTGGAATTGTGCTTGAAGAAATGCTTCCTTAGACCACTCAGTGTGATACCTGCAGTATTGTGGAATACAGGTTTTAGTGTACCTAGTTGGCATTTTCATAACATCTTTGGCATGTTGCAGTCACTTGTTTCACTTTTTATTAACTGTCAAATTGTAATTGTTTCACCAGGTCTACGTCTAAAAAGAAAAATAGAGCTATAAACAAAGGAATATGTTTGTACAAGTAGACAGCCGATCAGTGTCTTACCTGGAAGTTTCTCAGGTTGGGTGTAGCATATGCCGTGCTCGCTGTCGATGGTTGGTATGAACAAATCGATGAGAGACTACAATCTCGCACTGTCAACACTCACTTTGGCCTCAAGGTGCTCGATCAGCTCCTGATCCATGGGATCGAACTTGACGCCAGCCAGCAGCACCGGCCAATCCTTCTTCGACTTGCATCGGTAATTCCAGTTATATGGTACTTAATGTATGACCAATCGACTGTTTTAAGTGAATGATGAAAGATTTCGACAGAGTAAAAACTCGCGCTTCTTCGATAGTTGTACGAGAGTAATTGCCATGCCGTTTTGCAAGGGCGCTTGTAAAAACTATAAACTCTATTCTCCTCTTATTTAATGGATGAGGAAAATCTTTTGCCTCCGTTTCGAAAAAAAGATTTCGACAGATAAGTGGTACTCCAAATCTGAAGTCCGGAATACCCGAACACACTGCCGGGATTCTTGTGTCACCTCACGCGCAGCGTGTTGTCACATCAATTCAATATATGGACATGATGAATAATTTGACCGATGTATACTAATATTGTTACTGTACTACTTACTAGTCGTATTTAGTGTCACAATTTATACATAGGTTTAACTAACAAGTACGCACTTGAAGCCTAACTGATATATATGTATATATATGGCTTCTGCACAGCATCTACATCATCATTATCAGTACATCCTACGCAGGTGAGTTAGGATGCACTTGATCCCAGGAAGGTATCTATCCTTCAAACCAGAGGAGTGCTTCAAACTAACAACAGTACATAATATCCAACAAAAGAGGGTCGTGCTACAGCAGCAGAATACATGGCTCAGTCTAGATATCAGCATGAATCAAGTTGTGCATATTTGTTGTAGGCATGAACCACATCGTCGCATGTCGGGTTTGCAAAAAAAAATCTATCGCATGGAAGCATGATGCCTTTCACACACTGAAGATTACCTGGCAACAAGCTGTGTCAATGAATCTCTGGATATGGTGATTCATGAAACCCATGGTATGATGTGTAAACACAGCCCCCCTCGCGAATGGAAGTTGCATAGCACAGTAATCATCACCGGTGATATGATCGATGATTGGTTGGATGATCGGATAATTGAGCCCAAGGAACAAGGAGTGGTTGTCGAGGCTGTAAACCCGCCTCCAGTTGAATACGCCTGGCCCAACGGAGCTGGGATCTTTCTCGAACACGAAGCAGCCATAGCCATCAATGTCACGAACGCCCCTCGCATTGTACTGCATGTGGTTTGATGTAATGGTTTGGTCAATTTGGTATGTGCGAATGAGCATCAAATGACCGCCATCAGCTCAACGAGCAATAAACCAGCACCCATCGGCTGGTATGATTCCAGGTCCTGGAATCATGAAGGCCATCGCATTTGCGTCTGCTGCAACAATTCAAGATTATTATAACAATGACACATATCATAGACAGAGAATTGCAATGCCATGGTCATCATACCCCAAGTTAAAAAAATAAGCCATTGGCTTTCATATTCTAGCAACATGTCATGGTTCAAACATCATGTAACAATGAGAGGAAAACAGCTATGACAGCGCCTACTCATATTCTACCATAGCACTTACTACTAGTATTCTCATATCAACTCTAAGCAATAACATGCGTTGTTATAAAAATCTAGTAAACGAGAGTAACATGTAGCAATAATGATGTTATGCTCATAATATGTATTCTAACAATCATTAGATGCCAATTGTTCTCATATCAACTCTAACAATAACATGTGTGGTCATAAAAATCTAGGAAATGAGAGGAACATATAGCAATTATGTGGTTATAGACATGCTATGCATTCTAAATTTGTAACAAATGAACAGGCAGTCATATTCATAAGGTAAAGATGAGATGAGATAGAACAATTACACGACGATAGATTCCACCAGTATAGGCAGCCAATCTGTGCGTCGACCGCGTAAACGATGCCATCATGCACTATAGCATCAGACAGAAATGTTGCCTCAACAGAATTGATGATGAGCCATAACCATGTATGGCGACCGGATTCCAGATAGACTAATCCCATGTTGAACAAGGCAATGAGCTTGTAATCCATGTAGTCTTCTGATGGTGTGGGCACTTCACAGATTACAACTTTCTGCAAACAGAGGTCGAGCCAAAAGCTTGACGCGTCTCGTGCGTAGTAGGCAGGAGTGTCTGGCGGGCCATGAGGCTCGATGTCGGCGGTATCCAATGATGGAAGGGTGATCTCTCGCTGGGTGTAGATATCCACGAGACGCCACAGACTACCGGTGTGGTGGATGAGGACGATCCAGTTGGCCTTCATGCCCTCCCAGTAGTGGCCGCGCATGAAGGACAGGTGGACGGGTAGTGGTAGCATGTCGAGGGGCACCACGACAACCTCCGTAGGATCGTCAAGTCGGTGTCTGGGCCACCTGCGAGGATCGGGCATCAGCAAGCAGAGTGTCTTGAAAAGAGCCGACCGGTTGCAGACGAGTAGATGGTACAAAGACACCGAGCATGCGGCCAGACGGACGGTGCTGAGTAGGTCCATACGACTACAGATCTGCTCCAAGAGAACATCGGGGAGGGAATTCCAATCACGACTTTGCGTGTCAGTCGGTTCTACCATTGGGGTTTTCGGTGCCTGCGAGCCAGCGGGGAAGTGGATTCGGGCGGGCGAGCGAAGAAGCTTCTCCTTGTGTGGCCGAGTAGTGAGCGGGGGGATATGGTACGCGCAGCTACCAAGGAAGATGGCGTGGGCGGGCGAGCAGTGAGCGGGGGTAAATGGTGTGCGGCCGACGATGGGGAAGAGAGGAGGAAGAAGAAGAGAGGAGGAAGAAGAGTGGAAGACGGGGAAGAAAGTGCATTAAACCTCAATTCTACTAGTACTACTACGAGGATATAGGCACCATCCTCCGGAGTGTAAATAGTTACACCGATGACATGTGGGTCTACCACAAGAGGGCCCATATGTCAGTTAATGGAGGAAACAGGTGCGTAGGCGTATTTGCGAAAGCATGCTCTGGCAAACATGATGGCAGTACTGGGTAAGGCTGATTTAGTAACACCAACACGCTGGTTCAGCTTATTAATTACGTGTCCCATCTGCTGCAGCGTGTATTGTCACTTCACTGCGAAGACTAGTTGAATAGTTCTCTCTGACCGAGATGGGGAATGATGGATCACGAGGATTACCTTTCTATAGTATCCATATGCCTCTACGCTCACTTCACTCATTTTGCTCCGTACCTAGTCACTTGTTGAAATCTATAGAAAGACAAATACTCCGTATTTGGGAACAGAGGGAGGCTTTTACTCCGTACTGGAGTATTTGGGAACAGAGGGAGTATCACCATATGGAGGGAACAGAGGAAGTTTGAAATATGAACATGTCAATGGGAGGGAGTAAGCCCCATGCATGCATGCATGCAACATGCAACACTCACACGTACTCCACATGGACGCACGCAAAACTCACACACCCATGCGACACACAGCACACGACGCAACACACATGCTCACGCTCAAGTGCTCCACCTACTCCCTACGTCCGTGAAAGACTGTACATTTAGAGATTTACACATTGACAAGGGTATCATTAACGCCCAAAAGTAGCAGACTTATGTGTGCATGCGACCATTGAGATAAGAAGATTAAATGAAGGCCGTTGCATGCTGTAATTAAGGATAGACATGTAGCCTATACCTACAGCACAAGTTGGTGCATTAGTCAATCATTATCGATTTAGATTAAAGGCTAAATGCATTGGAAGTGTAGATGTACATCATGTACTACTACACTGTTTGTTTTATAGCCGATGTACACTCTTTGTTGGAAGGCCGAGGGAGGACACGTGCATGCACTCACATACACAGCCAGGGCGGTTCGGGCGCAAGGGTTGGACTCGTGTGGCGCCTGCGTAAAGTTTTGTTGAACTGATTTCTTTGCTCCGCCAACTGACAGGTGGGACCTAGAAACCAGGTGACAATTTAACTAGTCAACAAAGTGCCACGTCGACTATGTGGTCGGTCAGTAGGGTGCAATACGGTGCTCTACGATGAGCTAGTGATCGTATAATCGACGCAAAACTATATATAGTGATCGTAAAGAGCGTATTGTTACATACGTTGACCGCCAGTGTATTTTTCTCGTTTCAAATTAAGCCATATTAATCGGAAAGGACGCAGTATGGACTACTACTAGTGCTAGTACTGCTTTGATGTGTCCCGTCAACTCGCCGAACGAGGAGAAGCTTGCTTACTACCCCTCTCCCTCGCCCACGCGCGCGGTGGTTCACAGGACGAGGAGAGGGTTTTGACTACAACGCCCTCTCCCTCTTCCTCTCCCTCGCCCTCGCCCTCGCCCTCGCGGTGGACGTGCAGTAGTTCAATCGGTGTCATATTGCCAGACGCATATTGTACTGTAGTATCATCATTGTTGGACCTTCCGAAGAGGCGAAGAGGCAAGTGCAAGGTTCACACGAGTACGAACTGTTGAACCTCCTGAAGAGGCAAAGAGCCAAGTGCAAGGTTTTATAGGAGTTGTTGTCCTAGTAGGAGTGTACTACAACTATAGCGAACGATGCTACTGTATGATGTCGCCACGTCACGTATATCCAAAGTTGTGGCACCTTTTTTCTCAAAGAGCGTGTTAGAGCCCGTGCAACAACGACACAAGTTGCACGTACACATAACACATTTACTAGTAATAAATTCTAAAGGACAAATGCCAGTATGCCACACAAGTTCATCTCCAATTCATGTGATAAATTTGTGCACGACTAGTCTACATATATTGACAGCGCTACCGTTCACAATTATCGTACTCCACTTACACGTTATAGATGGGCTACATGCATGTCCTCCTCCAGGTTCCAGTCCCAGGTGTTCTTCATGGTTGGCATGATCCATAGCGGTGGGCAACAGGAATCATTGTCACAGCTTTCTAGTCCGGTTCCACACGATGGAGACTCATCCAAGCTGAAGTGGCATAAATCAGGGATAGTGTGTCCCAGCATGTCATTCATCCGGCGGTGCGCAATGAAGACACAACCATGCTTCATGAATGGCAGGCCTTCCGTGTCGTGCATGGAAGGTGGCATCCGCTTCACAATGGGGTAGCTGTCCCTGATGAAAAGCCAGTACTCTCCAAGAGTGTTCCTCGGCACCCACGTAGCATCACGGGGGTCGAACTCGGCGCCGTTCATCTGGTACACGCGGCATCCCAGATCTAGACACATGGTGACGTACATAGTCAAGGTCCATGCATAATAATGTTGTGCTCAAATATGGCGGCCGGTAATACTATGCAGTAAATAGTACTACTCCGGTATAGAGGAAGTAAAATAACCGGCTTATTATATATAGCCACTCTTGGCTACATGGATGAGATAGTAAGACATGGAAAAACAAAAATGGTGGCAGCTAGTGGGTTCAAGTCTTCAAGGGCCCAGCTAGCTATACGCGTCCTCCAAGGTAAAAAGTACTCCTACTAGTAGTATACTAAGTATACTACTAGTACAACAATGAAAGAGAATGCGAGAGGGTTAAAAAATGGAATACATGGGTAGATGGTGATGGTCGATCGTGGTAGATTGTGTGACCATGTTGCACATCAGTGGTACCATGGGTAATGACTGCTAAGATAGTTGATCCCAATATGCCAAAGTCAGCTACAAGGTTCCAGGTTAAACTGAATCGTGGATGCAAATGCACATCCAGGATCGGCGATCTTATTTTGATCGGGGGATGACTGGTCCCTACAAAATAATGGAGTACCGTTAGGGATGCAAATGATGGTTTGTGCATTCCGTTTGTAATCTCCCATACTGTAGGATGGCAACCAGATGAAACAAGTCCCCTGGCTTGTCACCACGAAGATGCGGCCTAGATGGCGCACGGCATCTTCGAACGTGTAGGGGTACAAATCTGCTGCCACCAACATGCGCCAGCCTCTGCCGTTACTGCGTCTTGCATTGATGGCAATCCTTATGTCGAACACCGCGATGAGATAGTAATCATCGTAGACGCGTCGCTTTGTCGGCGGGTCCACAATTGCTATCTTCTTCAATCTCATGTAGGCATCATCATACGTATTCAAGCCCAGCCAGTCCGGAAGGCCGATCCCAATGGTGGAGAAGGGGTCTATCGGAACGGCCGCACTGCTGTGGATGTTGTGCAAAATGATGGTGGTATCCGGCCGGAGGTATGCAAGCCAATCTTCATTGGCGCCGACCCAGACCTATATATAAGACGGTGGGCAGCGGAGAAATTACGGGATGGAAATGGAATAACTAAGTACTACATGATCAAACTCCATTACTGACCTGCTCATCGGACAAAATCGGACTACCTCTCAACGTCGGCAACTCTATCGGAGTCAACGTGCAACCATGGCCAGGGAGCGGTGGATTGTTCGAAGTATTGTCCCATAGAGGAACCTTCTCCTCGAGGACGCATGGAAGACCAACAAGCATGGCCTTTTCCCAAACCTGTTTAAGCAGCATCTTGAAAAGTTGGTGCAGGAAGCACCGAGTCTTGTGGTGGTTAGGACATCGAAGCAGTGTGCGATTTCTCCCAGAGGATCATTGTCCAAGGTCTCCCAACCCCGAAGAGGAGGAGAACCGCCTGGCGAATCCATGGGAGCAGCGACGAACTGCCTTCTCTTCGGGGGGAGGGGAACTGGCGAGGAGGAGATAAGAGCGTAGTAACCGCAGGGCCTCGTCCCTTCCAACTGTAGATCGTTCCTCAGCGAAGGGGTGAGGCTATTATTTACTACTAGTACTAGCATTATGGAATGTTATGGGATTGCATTATACTGTAAATAATAGCACTAGTAAGAAATTTTTGGCACTAGGTAGTAGTTTTTGGCGCGGATTAAGAAATTTTGGGTATGTTTTTGCCATTTTTTGTACACGCCAACTAGTGTCAAAAAATGTCTTACATTATGTGACGGAGGTGTACGTACTCGTACTATAGCAGTACCAGTACTATTTTTCTCAACTACGAGTATTAGTGCGATGTACTGTACTTCTAGTCTAGTCTAGTCTAGTATAGTGCACCAGTTTTGAACTCTTGAATCTCAGGGCCAAGGAGCTACAGTTGGAAGTGGAGGGTAATACCGTTCTCTAGAACCACCGCTATACTATCAATGCAGGGGAAGTACACCTGCGTAGTAGCGTAGTGGGTACTCTCGGTGCTATATTCAACCGCTCCTCTCACGTAGGAGTAGCTGGCCTACTCAGCCGCTCCTCTCACGCACACACTAGCAGCCTGTTTATCAGCGACGGTTACTGCTGTCTGCGGGGGCAGAACATTTGAGTTATTTGATACAGCGAGACTAGGCTTTTCGCTTCCATTTGTGGAGGTGTAATGGATCTCGTCGAACTTTGTTAGTAGTTCCTTCTTTATGAATGAGATGAAGCAAAGCTTTTGCCTCCGTTTCAAAAAAAACACGTCAAGAGGAATTTCTTTTATAGTAGAGCCGATAATGGAGTGAAGTCCATGCGTGCAACGCCACAAGCTACAGAGTACTAGTAGTACAACACTTTACATAGAGTACATAGACATATTGCACAGTTCCCAATGCCCCGCCAGGCTTTTCTAGCTCCTCGGGCTTAATTGGGAGGCGCTAGTTTAAATATGCTACTACTAGCTAATGAGGAAGCTGCAAGCGAGGTGCGGATAGGGCGAGCACGCGAGCCATGGGATGCTAGGAAGGAAAACCCGTTCACGTGGCTAGGCTGTCTAGTGCACCCGGATTGTGGGGCCGCACGTCCGTTTGACTTCAAAACTCAAACTACCCGTGTAAAATATTGGCTCGCAGCGAAGTGTAGTACTAGTACTATTTTTTTTAAAAAGGCCGCCGTGCGTTCGGCCGGGATCGAACCCACGAAACGAGGTATACACTCCCGCGACCACTAGTAGTACTCGTTGGAGTACAACGCAACCTAGAATCGCCTTTTGTCGCTAGTAGTACGTACATTGTTCCGTACAAGAAACCCTAATAATGCAATAAACCACTAAAATGCCAAGAAACTACTACCACTTGCATACGTGGTAGACTTAAGATAAGACTACCTTATCAACCATTGTACATGCTCTTACCAACCAAAATCCTCGAGTGACCTCCTACCTCCGGCCCGTCCACCTAGTCATCCTCAGCCATGGGACGCAGCTACCGCCGCCGGCAGAAGGCGAGGTCAAAACCACCGGAGGTGCGAAGCCCATGTTGCGGCAGCCCGGATGCCAGCTCCGTCCGGCGCTCGCGGCCGCTAGCTAGCCAAGATAGCTCCGTCCAGCTGCTTGTCTGCAAGGTTTGCTAGCTAGATTGGCACGGCAGCGCGGCGGCTTGCTCGCGCATGCCGCGCTCAGGCCAGCCATCTGGCTCGAGCGGAGGCCAGCGCGGCAGCTTGCTCGCTCGTGAGTCATGCTCGGGCCAACCTACCAACCCGTGCGGAGGACGGCGCCGCGTCCGGCCCGTCCGACAGAGCGGCGGCCACCTTGCTCATCACCGGCGCCACCCACGAACACGCATCAGTACTGTTTGAAGTAATGTTCAGGAAAAATAATGATTTGAGGGGGAATAACAGGATAGAAGGTCAGATGTGGGTCCCTCGTGTCAACGGTCAAACAAAATGTGTTGGTTTAAGCTACCTCGTCAGCACGGACGTGTGGGCCAACCCAGTCATAAATGGGTTTAAACGAACCTAATCCGTAGGAGTACTAGGTAGTACTACCTCTCTCTCAGTTTACACGGCGTGCGCGTACCCCTAGGTCGTCAATTTGACCAACCTAATACAAGTCATATATTACAAAAAATATACCAACATAAACTATGGAGTTTCTACTTTCAAAAGGTATAATTTTTGTGCTATATAGTTTATATTAGGGTGATAAAATTGACAACCTAGGTATACGCCCAAGACTTGTAAACTGAAACGGAGGTAGTAGTAGTTTTTGGCGTGGATTAAGAAATTTTGGGTATGTTTTTGCTATTTTTTGTAAAATAGATTCTTCCTAGGGGTGGTTGAAAGTGGTAGTTTTTTGTTAAATACTCTACCTATTGTAAGTAGGAGTGGAAGTTAAGCTTTGGAAGCCAATAAGCAAGGCTAGTTACATAGTGCATATGTGTACATGATTGAAAGTAAAAATCAACCATGAGTGACTAATATCTTGATGGAAAACTTGAAACTATGGAATACCAGAAAAAAATACATGGTTGGAAATACTAGCAATGTTCATGTCTGTTGCAACGAATCATAATTAGAATAATACTTATTCACAAACTTGGTACAAAACACCCTAATTTTGATATACATATCTATATTATGTTTCAATTATAATATATTCCTTGGGCTGTTTTGGTGAGGTCAGGGAGGGATGTGGTTGTTTTAAGATACTAATTATGGGTTTTTCTGCAAATTGGTAGACAAGTGGGATGTTGGTGAGAAATGGCAACAACTTACCTCACAATCATTAGATGTAGATCTAATTGTCAGAAACGACAGATGGCACACACACCAGCATCACCAACTTAGTCTTGTGTAGGAGTACTAGCAAGATCTGTGCATTAACGGAACATCAGATGCATTTTTTTATAAAAACACTTGTTGTGATTGACCCTTGCGGGAGTAATCCCATGTGTAAAAACTAATGATATCTCGAGAAATATGAGATAAGGTGAAGAGGAGTTGGGTGTGGTGGTGGTTGGTGGTCGGACTGAGTGGAGGCATGGGGATTGACGACGCCTGCAGCAGCCACTAGGCCAGTTTGTTCCAGAGGCTTCCTTTCTTAATTGCTCAACAATGAGGTTTGTTGGATATATGGATGAAGGAGGGAAGGCCTTGCAAATGTGGAGAGGGGTGCGGGTATCTTTTAGTTTAATTTCCATCCGTCAGATATAGATCAGACGGTCTATATTGCAAGATGGCGCACGTACCATCATCACCAACTCGGTTTTTTATAAAAGAAGAAATATAAGTATGGAGATACAAACGTATTATCGATACTTGCTTCCGTAAACTAGCATCTACATTCTATTCAATGCCTCGGCATGTGGGGCCTTAGCACAATGACTTCTCGACTGTGTAAAACAATGATTTTCCCGTCGCCGACAAGGAGGGGGTGACGGCGGCGCGCTTTTTGGCTTGCTCTAGTCCTAGTAGTCATCCTAGGTGGTCTAAGCACGTGTAGATTTATTCTTTTTCACGTCTCGTGTTCGCCGTACTGCCACGACTGTTGATGAGTAGACGGTAAGTTATTCACGGGGAAACCCTTGTTGAGCGTGTTTGCGAGAGAGAGAGAGAGAGACAGTGTGGATGTGCGATATGTTAGAGACTGAAGCAATGATAACAGATTCTTTGTGTCTATGTGTGTGGAGGATAGAACATGGGGCTTTGTGTTGTGTAACGTGGAGACACATATACATAATTAGAGAGTGAGTGTGTGAGATACACACGCGGACATGGGGAGAGATGAGGATCCAGATAAATGGGTGTTTGTGCGTGTCTGTGTGTGTTTGTGCACGCGTTTGTGTGTGACAGGGAGAGAGTGTATGTGGAGTAGAGAGACCACTGATGATGTAAACCTAGTATAAGGGAAGGGGGAACGGTGTGACATGTGTAGTAGCGAGATAGCACGGTTGCAGGCGGGGGGAGCAGACTATTTGGAAGAGACATCGTGTGTGTGTGTGGGAGAGGGGTGTGAGAGTCAGAGAAAGAGAGAGCTAGCAACGAGAGAGAGAGAGAGAGAGAGAGCTAGCAACGAGAGAGAGAGAGAGAGAGAGAGGGGAAGAGAGGGGCGAGAGGGGTCGTTTGTGTCCATAAATGGCGTATAGATAGGGAGACAATGTTGATGTTGTCCGAAATTGGCCTATGAAAGGAGACGCAGGGGAAGCGAGTCATCGTGTGTGTGTGATAGGGACTTCATGAGAGATCTAGAATAGATGGTGTAGAGAACAATGTGGGAAATCGAGAAAGATTATACATTAGGGAGCTATGCAAGGAGTCACGACATATATATACAGGGAAGGAGCTGGGGCGGGTCCGCCTGTGGGAGAGATAGAAAGAGGAGAGTGGTGCACAAGGAGACAAAGTGTGCTTGTTTGCAGTGGGGGTGGTGTGTGAGGTGAGTGCGCGAGAACCACATAACTAGGGAGATAGACGTTTGGGGGAGACGTTTTGTGTGTATGGGAAATATACACTCTACATAGTGCGTGTGCTTGGGTAAGAGAGATAGCGGGAGACCTAGAGAGTGAGGGAAGAGATGCGTGCATGCCCGGGAGACAAAGTGATAGAGACCTATGTTGGGGTCCGGACTTTACAAGAGAGAGGGGTGTTAATGTGCTCGTGTGTTTGTGTCTGGGGGAGAGAACGACTTCTCTATGTGTGTGTGTGTGGTGGTGGTGGGGGGGTGACTTCAGATAAAGAGTGAGGTGTCTATATTTGAGGGACTTTAGCGTAATTGAGATATTGTGCACTCATGGTTGATCAATTTGTTTCACAGTTTGTAACATGCGTGATATACCTTGATGTACCAGAATTACAAACCTAAGATTGGAATTTTGGAATTCGACTCCATCATTAGCTTTTGTAATTCATTTAAACGGAGGTACATTTTTTAAGCCGGAATTTCGTGATTTCAAATTCATATATCAAACCTAGAGATATACACATACGGGCATGTTCAAACTTTATAATCATTCACTTTATTCATACACATACACATTTTTGCTTTTGTCATCATATTTAGGATAAACACATTTGGAATTTCATTTGAATTGGACCGTATGATGGTATTTGCTTGTAGTAGCTCAATAATCAATATTTGAATTGAATGGACAATCTAAGTTTCGAGTTGGAGACATTGATTTTCAAAACTTGCATATTTTTTTTGCGTGCAAAACAAAAAAATTGTCGGCCATGATATCATAGTCGGCCGTACGAGAGCAGAATACTTATAATTTTAGGTGCCAAAAGCTTTCAAACTTCCCGCTCACATCGAAATATCATGCGCCCGAAAGTTTAGCCCTGCGATATTCCTGTTTTACCCCTGCCACATGAACGAGAAGGGCTGCTTTGGTAACTCCATTATTTTCCCCTCTTTGCCCCCAACATTCTTCCCCAGATCCCCTCCCCCTCCCCTCCCCGACCCCCCAACCACGGCAAGCTGCCGAATCTAGTCCTCCGCCGCAGTGGTGGAGCTCACACCCCGCCGGATCTACCTTCCGCACCTTGGAACCCCCAACTACCAACTCACCACTTCACCGGAGCCGCTTCAGCGACTGTCTTGTCCACCTCTCCAGATCTCCTTGACCGCCATCATGGTCCACCGCACCGGATTTGCTTAACCGGCGCCCTCGTCCACCACAGCATAGGCCCTTCACTAACTCCCTCGTCCGCCCCTTCGCTAGCCCTTCATACAAGCCCTCGTCCTCGGCAACAGATCCGCCTCACCGAAAGCATTGTACAACGTGCCCGCCGAAGCCTTTGTCCACTGCACCGGACCCGCTCCACGGACGCCATATTCAACTCCACCGGCCCTGCTTTACCGGCCTCATTAGGTTATTTTGATTTGTACTCCTTCGATTTTTCTCTTTATCATGCAACTGTTCACTTACCACAGATGAGCTTTCTTGTATGTCGATAGGCGCCGCAACCGTAGCACCGGAGCCGCTTCAGCGACGGCGACAGCCGGCCCAAACTCAACCGCAACACGAGCACCATCGACGATCCTTAGCTATCTAGTATGACAACGATACCCATACGCCGCCGAGAATCAGGTACTATCATTCAACGGCCGGCGCCTACGTTCACTTTCCTAGCATAAGCACCGCACCTTTGAATTTCTTCAGGGCATCATTCAGTTTTTCATGAGACGCGTTATTCTGCTTGCACCTGTAGGGCCATACTTCTGGCAGTGAACATGTTACATGTGCTAAATTACATACCAGTGCACATATAGTTAATATGCTTTAGTTTTGTTCTGATGCCACCTGTTGGTTCCATCAGACTGGTTAATGTTCTCTATGCTTAATTAAACATCAGCAAACTAGCATGTGGTTCCGCTGCTTTTTGTTCGTTTTACCCTACATTTTCTGATGCTAGCTATTACATCACTGCTCCGAGCCTCTGTTCATTACTTGTTTCTGTGTTCTTGATCTTCCCAAGTTGCATGACTAATTTGATGCTTCTATTAATTATGGAGCTGCCGACCCCATCAAGCAAAATATTTGTTGTTTTGGGGTCGGCACCTCGAACAAGCATAAAAATAGAGGGAAGCAGATATATTGTCGTGTATGCACACACCCTTCTTTCATTAGTTTAGATGAACCATTGATGATAAATTTGGACCAGTGCATGCGATTAAAATTAATTTACCTAAATAGATGGTGCAGAATAAACTACAACAACTAGATTTGCAACCACGGGATGTCGACGATATTTTCAAAGAACATTGCAACAGCAGCTAGGCTTCACAGCAACATATGGTAAGCCAATGTGTTTTAGTACATGTGAAATGTAATGCGAGTGGGCTGCTTTCTTGGCTTGTGCCCTCAACATGTAATCCTACCGAATTACAAATAGTTCAGTTGTCTGCTTTGCTGTATTGCTTGATTCTAATGCTTGTTTGTTGTTACGCTATACCTGATTTGGCCAATATGTCAGCAGTGCCTGCTGTACTATCATAAAGAAATGCATGCCTATTTCATTTGAGTCCTTAACTTTTCCTCTCAACTTCATCACAAGACTGTCTTTGTAGTTTATATGAGGCTACACTATTAAGTACTTTCTCAGATTATTTCAACTGCTTAGATGCCTTGGCAACTTAAATATAGCGGTTGTACACTCCCTTTCAACTAGGGATGTCAACTGGGTCCCGTTTAATCCCGATTAAAGTCCACTAGTGGTATGATAGTTCAGAAGAGTTTTTGTTTTTTCAGGAAAATGAACTAGGGAGGTAGCAAAAGCTAACTAGATGGGACTGGCGGATGTCGTTTATTTGCCACTTACATCCCTAGTTTCATCTTACCATTTTAATTTCTTTTCAGCTGATGCTGCTTCGAACCATTCAAATATAGTTTGCCATGCTCGGCAATAATTCGTCCGTCGTTTACCATGTAAGCTTACTGCCTGGATCATATGATAACTATCTCTTACTTATGTCCAGCGGAAACCTTTCAGGATGCCGTTCACACTAGGACACAATGTACAACCCCAGAATCTATTTGTGGAAGCAGTGCGCCATCCATGTTACCAGATGGTAGCAGTTCAGAGGCAACACCGCCGGAGAGCAGCCTGAGCACATATATTATAGTGCTTGAGGCTCTACTAGAGGCAGAAAGAGATGGTGTGGCTGCCATGAATGAGGTAATCTTTATCTTAAGGCTAGAAATTACAGAATTAGCGGCACACATTATGCAAGCGACCCAAGAATTGGAGGAAGTAAGAATGTTGCATTTGAAGACGGAGGAGGTCCTGCTGTTTCTGCTATCTGAAGCCCAAGGTAATCCCGGTTCTTCTTTAGGTACCATTTGAAATTGTCATTAGATTATTGTACTTGCATGTTGTGTCATGTCTCTGAATGGATTATGTTGCAAGACCCCCTATGTTGTCCAGAATTCCATGTTGTCCATGTGTTGTAATGATCCAAATTTTTTAGGCGAGGTAATCCTCAGTACTTGTATGATTGACATAAGGTGAACTGTTTTTCGTGTGAGCATATTGTATTGGATGAAATAACTGTTCGAATCAGAGTGTATCCAACCTACGGAATTCGAAGATCACGACATTTCTAAATCATAATAATATATAAAGGTGGAATAAATCTTTGTTGTGGTGCTGAAGAAATAAATAACAAAACATATAATTATCTGTGGATATTTGTAATTGAATACAAATTTGATTTGAATTTAGTTTGCCAGGTCCCAGGGCAAACATGAATGCTAATTCTCCCAAGTTTTGAACGAAGCGGCAAAACACCCACTATAATTTGTGGGATGTCCGAAGCAAGTTTTGCGAGATGGAAATTACTGTCTACCCCTGACACTGAGTACATCCTTATCGACCAGATTTACACTGCTGTCGATAGGGGTAGACTAGTAACTTCAATCAGACGTGACACGACGGCCTTTGAGCCCATTCAGACACGGTGGGCGCCAAACGTGGGCGGCAAAACACATTTGATTCAAGCTCGTCCGAAAGACATGTGTCTCTTCCTCCATTTCCCCATTCATACACGGTGGGCGGCAAAACAAATCTCCTCGTCCAAAATCGATGTAGGCTAATATTTTAAATAGGGGCAGATGTGTAACTTCCATCAGACGTGACAAAACCGCCCTACCTATCAGCCCCATTCATACACCGTGGGCACCAACCGTGGGCGGCAAAACACCCTCTCCTCGCCCAAAATAGTTACCGGCAAATATTTGGGAGATGCGAGATTACCGTCCTATCCCCAACCGACGCGATGTCCGAAATTTTGAACGGGGGATAAGTTTGTAACTTTCCCCCATTTCAGAGAAGCGCGTCCCAAAGTTTGAGATCCCCTCTGCCCTCCATTTCCCCATTCATACACCATCGGAGGCACGACAACCTCCACACTGCGGCCAGTCTCCTCCGTCTGCCACCCGATCCTCCACCTTGCCGGAGCCGCTACCCCTACCCCGTCGTCCATTGCAAGAGATGGGCGTCTCTCATCCATGGCGCTGGACCAGGATCCTTTCATCGCCTCCTCTCGCTTCATCGGCGCCGTCGTCCACCTTGCCGTTGCCGCTCCTACGACCGCCTCGTCCACGGCAACAGGATATATCCCCCGACCCGGCCGTCTGCCATCTAAAGTCTTCTTCCCCGCCGCCGACAACCATCGCACCCGCAACACCCTCAACGTATCAGCATAGGCCTACACGACGTCGCAATAGAGGTGGTACTCTTCCATATGTGCTTAAGTTATTGATCTCACCCGGAAAATAGATCGTAATTTGTTTACTGTACTTTTCTTGTCCATACCAAATCATAGTGGCTAGTTGAAAGCAAACATTGGTTGCGAAGTAGCTTTGTCCGGTTTGCACCTTCAGATCTGCCATGGCATGGGCACTATACTCGTAAAGCTTATGGTTTCCCCCCCTTTATATTCACTACCATCATGGTAGATGCTGCGTGTCGTGCTAGCGCTGCTCCTCAAGACCTCAACCCAAAGCTTATGTGTTGAAATACGAATCTGATATGATGCTCATATCACTAAAACAGAGAACGTTTAATTGGTCACCTAATGTTCCTATATTCGTTTAGAAAAGCATGTGCGCCACCCACTGGTCCAGCTAGTTCCACTTTCCTGATTTTTCTCTTGATGCTTAGGGTTTTCCCCTTTTATATGCTCTACTATGATCTGCGTAGGTGCTTTCTGTCATACTGGCATTACTCCACCCTTCAAGCTAAACAACACAACACTCAGAATTCGAAAGCTTAGTTGTTCAAATATGTTTGTGATATGATACCGATATTAGTTAACCAACACATTTAATTGGTTAGCTAAAGGTCCCACTTGAGTTTCCAAATGCATGTCGCGACATATAGAGAGACAGCATAATTGCATTTCTTTGTCACTTGTTGACCATACTTTCTTGTCCATACCAAATCCTAGTTGTTATTTCAAAGCAAACATCGGTTGCTAACTACCCTTTGCGCGGTTTGCAGCTTCACATCTGCCATCCCACTGCCACGGTCAACACTGTACTCATCATGCTTATGTTTTGCCCACTTTATGATGACCACAATAAGCCTACGTGGTTCGTGTCGTCATAGCACTGCTCCACCCATCGAGCTAAACAAGCTTAGTTGTACAAATTCATATATGATATTATTGCTGATATTAGTAAAACTAAGAGATGTTTAATTGGTGAGCTAAATGTTCCTACTTTAGTTTCGAAATGCATGTGAGCCACATATGGAGAGACCGGAAAGAATAGTATTTCTCTGTGCGCTCTAGTTCATCATGGGTGGCCAACCGACATTGTATTGAAAGACTTCTAATATCTTCAATCTTCTTGCTCTTCTGCTCTTCTTTAAGATGATACTCTTCTCTTGCGATCGACTGGTCAGGTCGACTTGTTCTCCCTTAGTATATTTTGAATCTGTCAGGTCAGGTCGACTTCTTCTTCTTTACTATATGTTGAAGCTATCATCTGCGAAGTGTCATCACTTCTGGAGCTCTCATATTTTGAGTAGTAGGCCACATTATATTAATGCACACAACAAATTACAACATGCATGGCATCTTTTAAAAGAATTACAGAGATAGCACAAAGGGGTTTACAGGGAGGCAGTATTGGATTAGAATCACTTCTGCATTACAAAGAAAATCTCACTTGTTTTTATGTTTACATGCATGTCAGATATTGAACATTATCAAAATGAATATGAGAATGGGCGCACAAGAGGAATATTGCGGAACGATCCACTGGCTAACAAACTTGGCATGGTGGAGGATGGCCTATCTTATTCACCCATCAAGGTGCTTGCTCTAGCTTTGCAAAGTTGTATTGGTCGCACATATTTTGCATCTGACCTCTTGCGTTACTTCTACTTTGTTACATCATCTGCTTAGTTTAAGCATCATATATAATTATATGCCATACCTATCCATTTTCTGTACCTATTCCATGTGTCGTCACACTATGTTTTTCCAGTCAAATGTTGTTCTTTCGTAATAGATGTCCAAAAGGAAGAGGGTGAGTGCACATCCTCAAGGAGTACAAACTATGTATTTGGAAAAGGTAGTGATACCTGTTAAATCAGATAGATAAGCAGCCACAGAAAACACAGGCCCAACTGTACCACACTTTACCCCTACTCCAGTGGCCAAACCCCTATTAGAACTGCTGGGAGCCCAGCGCCAGGTACTGTCTATGATATCAATTCAAAATTTGAACTCCCAAATTTCTGCTTGTGCCTTACCTTCTCTCTTGTATGAAAACTAATTTTAGATGAATCTCCTTGCTCAAAGGATCATACAATCTCAAAACAATAATGGGCTCTGCATTTCTCTCGTCAGTACCTCTCTCCCTTTTGCCTTGTAACGCTGTACTTAATTAGTTGCTATTTGATTATGTATCATCAGTCTGCACCTGAGCTTCATTATCCTCTATTTCTTCCCATATTATTTGATCTATATTTACTCTTTGCAAAATGTAGAATAATGGCAATGCTTATAAAGAATTTTCTTTGGGGAATTTATTGAATTATCCTTCCATCAACATGGAGAAGGGCTTTGTCCAGCCCGTGTTAACATGTAATGTAAGTTCATCCTTCTCAAGCCTTCAAACTTTGTTCTAGTATAGATTTGGATAGGCATCATTTCCTCCACTGCTGTTTGCTTTGCTATTTACATCTGATTGGATGTTTGCAACAACTACCATTTTCAAATTGTAGTTGTAAAAACATGTTCCTTATGCAGAACAGATCCATTTATTTGCTTATATAGTTGTGAAACCTGTTACGTGTCTCCTTGTTTCTCTTTCAAAGTTGTATCTCTTACGCCAGGCGGAACTTTAGGGAAGATAGTGAGCCAAACCATCTTGTGGACAGCGAGATGACCCCAAGGTCCTATCTTGATGAAGACAAAGAGTTGAAGCTACTCACCAGCAGGTGTGAGACAACCTCTGTGCAGTCGCTGCCTCAATTAGTTCGACTTCTTCAGTCCCAACTTAAAGCGGAAAGGCTTGCTTCAGCTCAGCTCTGACTTGAAGTCAAAGATGCAATGAAGATGTCCGAGGACTGCCGTGCACACCATCAAGCCTTAAATCTAGTGTTGATGCATCTATCATTGACATAACTGAGGTCTACTCAGCTTCTTCAGCTGTTTGGGGGGCCCTTCCTGGCCAGGCCTAGTGCCTTCTAAAGTGCTCTCAGTTTTGTATATTCTTTTGTCGGCGCGTTTATTTGCACTGGTGGCGAACTTTGATGCCCAGTGGATGTAATATGTGATAGCAGTGATAGCCTAGCGTAAGTTTCTTGCTTTTTTATTTCCTTGTTGTCTTGTTTATTTGTTTGCTTGTAGTCATTGCAGTTCTTTTTCCGCGGTTTGCTAGTGGCTGCAATAACCTATTTTTTAAAACTAGGCTACAATAACCATAGGCTAATATTTACTGTAGTGAAACTGGGCCTCCTACGGGCCGTAGAAACAGTGGGCCTTCTACGGGCCGTAGAAACAATGGGCCTTCTAAGGGCCGTAGAGACAATGGGCTTTCTACGGGCCGTATCATCAATGGGCCTTATACGGGCAGTACTATAACATGGACCAATAACATGCCACATTATGGCCGTAAACGGGCTAGAGTTGGAATCATCCGTTCATGGGCCGACCATAACGGGCCATCAATAGGCCATATTTCATGACGCTATGAAAACGGCCCAACGTATTAACGGACCACAAACAGGCCGACTGTAACCACAGGCTGAATTTGGCCCACAAGCAGAAAATGACAGTAACGGGCCGTAAGTAAACGAATGCTGGAAATTAGCCCAAGAATAAATGGTCTCCGAGAAGGCCGAAAGATGACATGGGATGGAAACGGCCCAAGGGAATAACAGGCCGTTAATGGGTATAAAGTGATACAATGTTCATTACGGGCTAGTTTCACCACGGGCCGTTAATGGGTGTAAAGTGATACACTGTTCATTACGGGCCAGTTTCACCACGGGCCGTTAATAGGCCAAGAGTTACATAGGGCCTCATATGGGCCAAAAGACTTCATGGGCCATACATGGGCCAGAAGTGAAAATGGGCTGGAATCATATTGGGTGGCCCAGATGACACTACTGGGCCTAATTCGGATAGGGCGTAACGGGCCTTGGGTTAGCGGGCTGTAAATGCGCTATATGTGAACAGGACGTTAACAGGCTTTCCATGGGCTGGCCCGCCACATTTTGACCAAGTCAAACAGGCCGGCATTTTCACAGGAATGGGCCTCTGTTGGGCCGTGCCACGTTTCGACGAATCATAGGCGCCTTCCGTCCAATGAGTGGATGACATCTGTCCCAACGATGAGCAGACACGTGTTTCCTCCAGCCAATGATGATTTTACACGTGGAAAATCCCCATTGGTCGGGGCTGTTAACGGGTTATCAGATCCAAAACCCGACCCGATAGCTTAATGGCGTTCCGTTACGGTGGATGCCATGTGTCGGTCACCCTTGACGAAAGCACTTCTAAGACGCGCGATTTATCGTCATGGAAGTGGACACTTCCGTGATTATAATTTTGGTAATGTCATGGAACACTTCTACGACAGCACAGGTATGACTATCTTGATTCTGTCATAAATTTGTCATGGATGTACATGCATGACAAAAAACACGACCTACTGTGACAAACACGTATCATCACAGAAGTGTATTTTTTTGTAGTGTCACTAGCAATGGGTCCTGATACTCGGGTAAGACATTATGAACCTTGCGTTGTTGGAGATGTGCGCTACAACACCCTTGCACGAGACGAAGGCAGGAAGACACAAAACAGTGCCATCACGGGCACGGATACGTATGACAAAGAGACAACTTAAATGTATGCTAACATAACAGACATTGTTCAGTTGCAGTATATCTCCAGTTTCGAGGATCATCGGTGTGTGGTTCTGTTGTGCTGTCGTTGGTATAACCTGTTTTCGAGGATCGCAAAACCCAAAGCTGATGATTATTTCAAATCCATCAATGTCAAGGCGGCGTACCAGACCAACGAGCCTTTTATTTTGGCAAATCAAGCAACACAGATATTTTTCTTGGAAGACACATTTGCACGTAGCAATGACTGGAGAGTATTGCAAAGGTTTGAGCAGAGGAATTCGTTTAATGAAGTTGCACAACAAGATGATGCTTACACTGCTCCTGATGTAAAAGATAACACAGATGTTCCTAATATCTTTGAGAACCATCACGTCAATGACGTCGGCGAAACTATTGCCTGTCGTGTTGTGGCCATAGAAGAGTTGATCAAGAAGAAGCCAACGTTCGAGGACGTTGAGGACGAAGAAGAAGATGACACCGTGGGGAATTACGATTCAAACTGATACACATGGCGAAGATGTTGACACTGCTGTTGCAGATGATGATTACATTGCTTTTGTCGTATTTGCTTGTCAGAAGACGTTTTTTTATCTACTATGTGAAATTGTGTTTGCTATGACAACTGAAACCTGATGAACATGTTGTTTAGTATTTTGCTGTGAGAACATCACTTGTTATGTATGCCGATTTGTGTTTGGTGATTGTATGACAACTAAAACATGATGACATTGTTGTTTAGTTGTACTCATATTTGGCTGTGAAACTTGAATTTGATGACATAGTTTGCTGTTGGACTGCAATTTGCTCGACGTCTTTGAATTAGAACAAAGCTGACCCGTTAGGTCCTCTGCTATTTATTTATTTATATGAGCAAAAGGGGATACCCCCTGATTTTTGTTAATAGAAATCATTATATATTCTCAACACTACGCCCAGCCTGCTACACAGGTTTCATTCATTACTAGTTTCAGCAAAGTGCTCATGTCGTAGCCACTGAATACATCACGAGTGCTACATACACTGCAAATAAAGAAACAATCATCCTACAGAGCACATCGATTTTGCCCATTATCTTCACAAGCTCTTTCATCTCCTCATTGCTGTCAAGGCCGTTCAGCAGCTGTTGCTTGTCCATGATCAGAGGAACTGCATCTTTAACCTTCTGCTCTGCATCTTCCTCTTCTGTCGTTCCTTCAGTTACTTGTCCAACACCCCAACCTGCTGGTATTGGGTTTCCCCGGCTAACCAAATAATCAGCGTAGTTGCATTCCCCCACATCAGCAACTTCCCAGAAATACAAGTCACACGAATCTTCCCTTTTCTGCATGAATCAAATTGGAAGATCATCAACCAAACTATTAAAAAAATCAGCAACTGAAAGCAGTAGAACAACACTTAAACATATTATCACCCCATGATTCAGGCATTTGTAGAAGACTTGGCCAGGGTTGCGGATTGTGGTTGAGACGCGACGGATGACTCTGCGTGATTTGCAGCAGTGGCACCACACCAACGACAGCGGGTTGCGATGAGCAATCGGCTGCAGTGCGCATGCCGGCGGGGGTGTGATGAGACCCACAGGCGATGGTACGGGTGGTGACTTGGCGCATATCTGGTTGTTGCCTGCTGAAGAGCAGGTGGACGAGCAGCCAGCGGACATGGTTGCTGCGGCCAGAGCTTCTGATGCTAGGCAGAGTAAGTAGAGAAGAGGAGAAGGGAACGTTGGATATGTCAGTTTCATTACTTGCAGAGTAGCATAGCACCATATATAGTCATAGTCTAGGTTTGGATTCGAACCAGCTACAGGAGCACGTCCTTCTTTTTTCTAAAACTCGGCAAGGTCTCTTTACTGGTACACTAGCTTGTTTTGTAAGCCTTCCCAAGTCTTTGATTTTCTTTCCCTTTTTTGCAAGGAAGGAAGGAGGACAAAATTGAGAGTTCCTCGGACTCGAACCCAAGACCTCTCGGTTGAAAACCAAGGGTGCTAGTCACTTATGTGGAGAACGTTCCCTATGAGGAGGATGGCAGACGAACACATTTTCCTTGCAGTTTTCTTCCTATATATAAAAAAGTATGCTACTTGGTGTCTGCTTAGTCAAAAAATGATTGTGCCAACCTTGACCGTTCGATTGACATCCAACGTCTGTCGCGTTTCTTCAGTCTCTTCTTCCTCGAGCCACCAAAGCCAAACCAGCGCCGGCGGAACCGCCTGCTCCCGCCTCCCACGGCTGGCTGTGATCTTCCCCGGCTCCTGTTTGTTCCCATCCGAGGCCTCACCATCGTCCTTCGCCTTAGTTTGCTCACTGCGGCACCGCCCTCCGGTGTTGTCAACATGGTTAACAACCGAGAGGAATAAGGAGATGATTGTACATGGTGAGGATGACAGTAGGGACCCAGCAGCGCGCAGTAATTTTGTTTTTTCGGGACGGAGAAGGGTATCAACTAGGTTGTGCAGGACCCGTGGCCCGTCTAGCCCAGGCTTTTATTTCATATGTTTAGCACATGACCAACCCGGTTTGTTTTTTCCTTTCTGAAAAATGGCTAGCCAGCAATTTTGTTTTTTGCAGAATAACCAACATAGGCCTACTTGCTTTTCTACGCCCTGTTGGGCCGGAAATCTTTCAAGATGAGGAGGGATGCATTTTGCCCAGAAAATGGGCTATAAGTAATAAGAAATGGGCTATAAGTAATAAGAAATGGGCTATAAGTAATAATAAATGGCTGTAAAATGAAAAAATACAGCAAACAGGCAATTAGTTCCCAAATACTATTTTCTTTCAGATTTTGATATTTTAAATTTCATTGTTTTTCTGCGGGCAAAATTTCATAGAATTTAAAATAAGATATATTTAGATTTAAAATTAATTTGAATCTGGCTAGAAATTTCGGGCTGTATGCTGTTTGGGACAGATTTCGAGGCTGACTTGTGGGTCTACTAGGTTGACGTGTACTTTGGCTTTGTCAACTTAGTCCACAAACGATTCTAGCAGCTGTGATCGTTGGATGTTAATCCAATGGCCGTGCTGCTTCTTCAATATCTGATCTTCTTACTCCAGCCGCCTAAACCAGCTCCGGTGGGACTGTTTGCTCCCACCTCCCGTGGCCGGCTGTGCTGCCGCACAGGCCGCACCGCCCCACCCTACTTCATTGCTGGCCAGGCCATTCCTCTACTCACCGACACCTCCTCTTATTTTCCGGCGACGGCAGCCGGACCAGTAAACCCTTGTACTCCCCACCGCGTGGGCAACCATTGCCGAGTCTTCCCCGGCTCCGTGTCGTTCCCTTCCTAGGCCTCACCGTCGTCCACCGCCATGGTGCTCTCGGCGCGGCCTGGTCAACGTGGTAAACGAACGACATCCATCGGCCGTGGACTGTACGCACAAAATAATGATTCCTCCACCTGACAGCTGGGACCCATCGGAAGGGCCTCTATATTTCGCGAAAAAAATGTTCCCCCCGCTGACATGTCGAACCCACCAACTATATCTTCGCACGCAAAGGAAGTGCCTCCTTATTACGCACAAAAAAATGAATACCCACCCTGCTAGATGGGACCCACCATAGCGGGAGGATGACTTGTGAGCCAACTAAGTTGACGGGGACGGAGGGCTTTGTCAACTTAGTCAGTATGAACGATTCTAGCTCCAGTGACCGTACGATGTCCATCCAACAGCCATAGTTCTTCTTCAACCTCTGGTCTTCTTGCACCAGCCACCCAAAGCAGCGCCGGTCGTGCCGCGTGCTCCTGCCTCTCATGGTCGGCTGTGATGCCGGGGAGGCCTCACCGCCCCTACTACTCCCACCGCTGGCCCAGGGTATCCCTCTACTCACCCACACCCCCTGTTATTCTGCGGCGACGGCAGCCTCACGCCACAGCCAAACCAGTGAACCCTCGTACTCCTCTCCGCGCGGGCTACCACTGCTGCGTCTTCCTCGGCTCCGCGTCGTCCCCTTCCTAGGCCTCCTTCATCCAGACCACCGCCCTGGTGCTCGCAGCATGGCGTGGTCAACATGGTCAATGACCGACTTCCATCAGAAGAGTACTGTATGTGGAGATGCTGACAGCTGGGTCCAGGCGGCCGCAAGGAAGTGCCTCCTTATTACACGCAAAATAATTATTCCTCCACCTGACAGCAGGTACCCACCGGACGGGCCACCTAATTTTGCGAAAAAAACGTTTCCCCCCTGACTGCTGGGACCCATCGGACGGGCCAGCGTATTTCGTGAAAAAAAGTTCCCAGCGCTGTCAGCTCGGACCCACCGGAAGTGCCTCCTTATTACGCACAAAAAAATGAATACTCCCCTTGCTAGCTGGGACCCACCATGGTGGGAGGCTGACTTGTGGGCCTACTAAGTTGACTGGGACGGGGGCCTTTGTCAACTTTAGTCAATATGAACGATTCTAGCTCCAGTGACCGTATGATGTCCATCCAACGGCCGTAGTGCTTCTTAAACCTCTGGTCTTCTTGCTCCAGCCGCCCAAAGCAGCGCCGGTCGTGCCGCATGCTCCTGCCTCCCGTGGCCGACTATGCTGCCGTGGAGGCCTCACCGCCCCCTACTATTCGCACCGCTGGCCAGGCCCTGCGGCAACGCAGCCTCACACCGCAGCCGAACCAGTGAAGCCTCGTACTCCTCTCCGCGCGAGCTTCCACTGCCACGTCTTCCCCGGCTCCCCGTCGTCCCCTTCCTAGGCCTCGCCGTCATCCACCGCCCTGGTGCTCTCGGTGCGGCGTGGTCAACATGGTCAAGGAACGGCTTCCATCGGACGTGGACTATACTTGGAGAGGCTGACAGCTAGGTCCACAGTCGCACCAAGGAAGTGCCTCCTTATTACGCGGAAAATAATGATTCCTCCACCTGACAGCTGGGACCCACCAGACAGGCCACTGTATTTCGTGAAAAAAATGTTTCTCCCTGACTACTAGGACCCATCAGCTACATCTTCGCACACAAGGAAGTGCGTCCGGGCAAAAAAACAAAATGATTCGCCCTCCTGACCGCTGGGACCCACCAGCGACACCTTCGCATGCAAGGAAGTGCGTCCGGGCAAAAAACGATTCTCCCCCTGACTGCTGGGACCCACCAACTACATCTTCGCACGCAAGGAAGTGCGTCCGGGCAAAAAAAACAATTTGCCCCCGTGACTGCTAGGACCCACCAGCTACATCTTCGCAGGCAAGGAAGTGCCTGACAGTCGGGACCCACCTGGTCAAAGCGTACATAGCGTTGTCATTCTGGTCACGAATGTGTACGTACAGACTGGTCATTGTAGAGGCGCGCACGTGTCATAGTAGAGGCACGCACATAGCATGTATATGTACGTACAATGATGAGGGTGCAAGAAAGAAAATACGGCCACGTACGTACATACGGGCAGGGTCTCGAACGCCTCCTCGCGCATACGTATGGCCAGGGCTTGTGTACATGGCTGGGTCGGAACGGAGAAACAGCGTCGTCATCGTGTTCATGGGGAGGCAACGGAATGCGTCGTGTTCATCAAGAGGCAACGGAATGCGTGGGAGCCAACCGGCTTGGACGGAATAGGCGATTGAAACGAGGCCTGGCGTACCGCACAACAGAGGAAACGGACCTCCTACATTCGGAACAGGGTCCTGTTGATCGGGAGGGGTGTGGCATACCGCAAAATGGAGGAAACAGACCTCCTACGGTCGAAACGGGGGTCCTGTTGATCGGGAGGGGTGTGGCGTACCGCAAAACGGAGGAAACGGACCTCCTACG